>NW_028270152.1:92539708-92691796 GCF_037043375.1 Chiloscyllium plagiosum
GATGTTAATAGATTGAACAGTTCATTTGCAGAACGTACTGTACCCATTATTCGGTTAAGGTTTACAATAGTTAAGCTATTCTAAATTCCTCTTCATTTTGTATGGATTTTCATTAGAGGATAGTGAGGTTGAGCAACCCTATAGTAGCCAAAGGCCTGATCAGGATCTGTTTAAATACATCCAGGCATTATCTAAATTTGATGAGAATGATGGGGGATCCTTTTTAATTTCATTTCAGAAAGTGGCTAAACAAGTGCAGTGGCCAGAGAACATGTGGATTTAGTTTATCCAAACAAAGCTGATAGGTATTTGCATCCCTATCGGAGGAGGTGAAGAAAGCCATCTGAAGTGCATATGAGCTTGTGCCAAAAGCCGACAGTGTTTCGGGAATCTAAAATAGCATCCCTGGTTAAACGCACGTTGTGTTTGAAAGAATCAAACAAAGTAATTTTGAAAGGTGGGGAAGGGCATTAAAACAGAGCAAAGTTATGGCACTCTGAGAGAGACTCTAATTTTGGAGAAGTTAACAATTCACTTCCTGCAGTCGTGAGAACTCGTGTGGAAGAGCAGAGAGTTACTATGGCAAGATTAGAAGCTGAATGGCTGATAATGATGATTGGGTTCAGAAATCAAAGTTTGGTTTCTGTGAGTGATTGAGAAGAATGTGCGAGATCTTCTTAAAACATATCCCTGTGAGAGTAAGGTTTACTGGCGTAGGCCAGCATTAGCCGGTGAAGCGGTTACATCACGAAGTGGTACAGAAGGATGTAATATTTTTATGCTGAGACATGAGGAGCTATGTCATTCAGAGGGAGTGTTGGAGAGATGAGAAGTGCTCCATTATGTAACGTGTGGTTGGAGTGTCCAGTAGAAACATCAACAGATTTATTCCACAATGGGGAAGGAGGCCTTGAGCTTGGCGTTGGCGTTACAACATTTCAGCATTTAAATTGCCAATAACATACCTGAGACAAATCTTTGTCACTGATCGTGACCCTTAAAGATTTTGGAGAAGTTTAGGGAGAAAAATACCAGTCCGTTTTTATTGAGCTTATTGAAATTATAAAGTTGACAGGGCGAGAAAACCTAAGTTTTGACATGTTGTGGAGACTTGGATGAAGAAAGACAAAAGGCACTCTGTGGCAGGAGTGAAATGACTGAAATCGAATCGAGTTGTGAACATTTGTATACTCAGAGTCAATGTAATATATGTTCATTCCAGTCTACTAATAGTGGAAGATTAGGCGGTCTAAAATGAATCCATTTGTGTATATTGATGGATCATTTTATTAAAAGTGGAGTTGTGAGAATACTATCACAGTAAAAAGGTTATTTTCTCTTCGGGTTTTTTTTTTTATGAGAGCTTTTAAAGGCAGAGGTGCAGAACTGCTGTCTGAAAACAGTTTAAGTAAATAACTGAGAAAGCCTTTAGGTTTTATTAAAACGGTCAAAACAATGGAAGGGCAGTGGCCAGCTCTCCCAGACCAGGTTTCCTCGTTTTGTTTTTAGCTGCAGCATTCAGAAGCTGCTCGGGTCCCAGAATGGTTGGAAGTGTCAAAACTTGATCCCCAGCTGCCTTTCTCTCTGCGATCTCTATTTATGTTGATTTCTCCTGGATCAGAAAACTACAATGTAAGAATCTGTATTTGAATATATCTTTGTGCCAAGCGGTGTATACCAATAAGGTATGGTATCTATTGTATGTGTAATTGTTCCAACATATAAGTCATCCCGAAATGTTCTTTTCTTTGATTGTATTTTAACTAAAGCATTTAAATAGATTATATTTTGCCTAATGTCGAGTGGTTTGACCAATCACAACATATCTGTAAGGCACACTTCCCATCTATATTCAAAATAAGGAAAGGTTTGAGTCTAAGCGGCCTTCTTAAAATATTTTGCGGGAATCTGGTCTGGTCCACAACACTTGTAGCCGAGGGGTTTCTAACTGACTCCTGTTATTGAAAAGTTAGTGCAGCAGCTGGGGATGGTTTGCTGGAGGCTGTGCTGTGAGCTGCCTCAGACATGTAGGCAGACCTGAGGATTTGGTGACGCAACTTTGGATGGAGCCTGGGGACTGGAGTTACAACATCTGGGTCTGCAACATGAACAACAAATGGAACAGAGGTTGCAGAGAGGGGAGGCTCTGAAACCACGCAGTGAGTGTGTGTGGGGAAAGAGAACTGCTGCGTCCACCCCGGACTTTTCCGGAACAGCTTCCCAAGCTCCACTTAACCCAGGAGCAGAGTGTGCGGGGACACTAATTGAACAAGGAGCTGGTCACAGAGCGGTGTCAACTCCTTTAACACGTCCTGAAGCTTCACACCAGGGGGAAGGACGGTGCTGCCAGTGGCTGTTCGGGTCACAGTTTCATTCAGCTTCTATGTTCTGGGTGACATATCCGTCATCTCCCAGCATGTTGCCATCAATGTAACCATTCAGTGACGGAGGACATATTAGGTGAGGTAAATACATTGTTTCTCCCTCAGCAGGGAGCTGCCGGATGTATCCAGTGTAGTGTGATTCCCGATGGTGTACATGGCATCTGCGGAGTAGCCGTGTCAATGGGGAGAGGTAGAGGAACTGAAGGCGCACTCTCTGTATTAATCTTGCAGCGTGCCCATCACAGTACATCATGTTGGTGAATACCTCTGTCCTGACAGCAGCCACAGCTTCTTCATTCACAAGCAGGCAGACATTCCCATCGTCTTCAGATCTCCATGTAGAAAGGAATGAATGTATCTTGAATAAAGGCCATCCCCTTGATACACGTTTGATAACAGCATCCCCCATCACCAACCAAACACTTCAAAGTATTCCATGTGCACGGAGAGCAATGGGGTCACTTGGAGCGTCAAGGAGCAGACAATCAGGGATTGAGTAAAACCTCCCCTGTCTGAACGGATCAGAGTGAACCCCCCAATACACAGTATTATTAATCCCTGTGATCCCTCTCCATTTCAGTAACATACTGCCTTCCGTTATTCCTGTAAATGAAATGACAGATTATATCATGTTATATTGCAGCTGCCAAATTATTATCCATTGCATTTACCTCTCTGTATCTATCTGTAGACCCTCCACCCTCTCTTGATAATTTAATCTCTTGCTTATCACAGCAACATGACCAAACTCATTATCTCTATATCTGTTCCATCCTCCTGATCATTGATATAGATTGTAAATAGTTGAGGACCCAGCACTGGTCACTGTGTGACTCCTCTGGTGACGTTCTGTCAAACTGATTTAGACTGATCTATCCGGAGTGCCTGCTTCCTGTTTGATACATCATCCTCCCCCATTACTGTGTAACACAGCCGTAAAGCTGAATATGAACAAGGAGCATCAGTCAGGAATCCAACCCTTCGAACTTGCTCCGCCATGGAATACAATCATGGCTGATGTCATCGCGGCCTCTGTTCCACTTTCCTGCCATCTCTCGATCCTCAAACTCTAGTCTCTTATTGTCGATTGCGCCACATGAAAAATATCCACTCCACATCGACACTTTCAATTACGTTTAGCATTTTACAGACCTCAATGAGATCTCATTTCATTCTTATAAACTCGACAGTATAGGCCTGAACTGCTCAATTTCTCTTCATAAGACAAACACTTCAAATATGGAATCAGTATGATGAAGCTCTTCTGAATTGCCTCCAATGGAAATACCTCATTCTGCAGGACACCCAAACTGTACTCCAGTTGCAGCCTCACTAACGCCTTGCATAGCTACAGCAACCTTTCTACTCTATCCTTTTACGAATAAACGCTCAAGTTATGCTTGCATTCCTCATTACTTCAAGTAGCCGCAAGTGGTTTTCTGTGATATGCAAGCAGGCACCCAGACCCCTCTGCACTTAAGCACGTTGAAGTTTCTCTCCATTTAGATAATAATTTGCCTTTTTATTAGGCTGGCCAACTTGAATAACCCCATATTTATCCACTTTAATTTTCATTGCCAAATGTTTGCCCATTCACCCAATCTATACATATAGTTTTTAAATCTCTTGCATCATCATTCCGAAGTAATTTCCCACCAATGTTAGTGTCACCTGAAAATGTAGCTATAATATTTTCTATCCCGTCAACCGAGTAATAATGTCGATCACAAATGGTTGAAGCATGAGAACTGAAATCTATGGCACCCAACAAATTGCATTTTCCAATAGAAAATGACACAATTAATTCATCTGACTGCATTTTGTTGGTTAACCAATCCTCCATCCAAGCCAATAAATTACTCCTAAACCGATGCTGTCTGATCTTACCACGCACTCTTTGAAGAAACGACGTATCTGAATCCTTCACGAAGACCAGATATATTCCATTTCCAGGATTCCCACTATCCACCTTGTTTGTCACATCTTTAAATAACTCAAGAAAACACTTCAATCATGGTTTATCCTTTGTAAAACCACGTTGACTCCGATGAATTGTGGTTTACGTTTGCAAATGTCCACAACAATGGATTCTAATAATTTGCCTTAAATTACAATACTTTATTGTTACATTTTACTCCCTAATGTATGCAGTTATTATAAGTTCTTCCCTTTCTAAAACCTTTACGTTTTCTTTGAATTCCTGTTTGATTGGCAAAAGGGTTTAAGAGGTGTGCTCCACTTGCTGCATAAGCGGTATGTGTGGCTGACAGGACCCATCCTCCTGCTGGTGTACAAAATCGATGGGATGAAGTCTTTCTGGCGTTCCCATGTTATCATCTCCAAGGCCAGAATGACCACCCCCTGTTGATGCGTTAGAGGAGTGGGGGATTATGGAAACTTCCCGTTGCTGTGCAACATTTTGAGGGGCTGATGGGTCTTCTCATATTTCTCCATAATCGGTGGAGGTACTGAACGGTCTCCTCATGTATCCCAGAGATGGGACTAAGATGGCGATTGGTCTTCTCTTGTTCCCATACAACAGACACGTGTCTGAATTACCTCCTCCTTTCTCATGAAATAAGTCTCAAATAGTTTTTATCCTTATCCAATTCTCTTGCAACAGACTCGGTGGGTATGAATGGCTTCCTGCTATCCCAGTGTAACAAATCTCCAGTCACTGTGTGACCGCTTTCAGTTCCTATGTTACAGACTTGAGGAGGCTGAATGGACTGATCCTGCTGCTGTGTAATAGGATACTGGTGCAGCATGGCCTACTCTGGGGCCAGTGTTGTAGATTCGAGGGGCTGATTGGCCTCCTCCTGTAAATATACATCAGGCTCCAGGGGGTGAACAGCCTCGCCCTATTCTGGTGTAACAGGGTCAAAGGCCTGAATATCCTTCGGTTGTTCGTGTGTAAGAGGCTGAAGAACGGAATGGATTCCTCCATTATCTGTGTAATTCGCTTCAGTTGTTGACTCCTTCCTGTCATCTATGTTGAAATAAGATCTTCTTTCATTTTTGTAAACTCCAATGGCTATTGGATCAACCTGATCTTCCTTTCGTTATAAGTTAGCACCTTTATTGCAGGAATCAGTTGAGGGGACGATCTCTGAGCTGCTTCCAAGATAATAACATCCTTTCTTCATCCAAGAGACCAAATCTGTACACACTACTCCAGATGTGATCTCACTAAGATCCTGTACAGCAGCAGCAATGCTTTACCAGCCTGCTGTAAGGTTCCCACCCAGGTTAGAGCAGTCTCAGCTCTCTGGGGGAAATACAGAGCATTTTTGAACGATCATTGTCCTTCTCTACTCCACTAGCATAACGGGAGATCTGGAGAAAATGTCACGATGATGCTTAAGAAGATCATAAATGATGTGGCAAGATGATCTCTACCATTAATCTCCCCAAAGTCCACGTCACTCAGATTCTACAGAATCTTGTAAGGTGGAGCGTAAAAACAGCAAGGAGCAGGAAACAATGATGGGGGTTATATATCAAAGTGAAAGCTGCAATACAAATGTTGGGCACGTTATAAAACAGGAAAATGAGATATACACAATTGTGGCTACTGCAGTAATAATGTACTGTTTACATTATATCTAAACTGTGTTAACCAAACTGAATGCTAATGCTGGGAAAAATGGATTTCATGAGCATGTGTTAGATAACTGGCATTAACATTTTGTTGAGCACAGAGCTAGAGATCAGGTTATTTAGAAATTGATGTTGGATGATCAGAAAAGCTAATTGAAAACTTTAGTTTAAAAGGACCTTTTGGGAACAGTGACCACAATGCATTGGTTTTCTTTTATGCTGTTTGAGTACACGGTAGTTTTTGTTTTATTTGAAGTAACTGTTATAAATCTGAATCATGCAATCCCTGAAGGTGTGAGGAGAAAGTGGGCACTGCAGCTGCTGGAGATCAGTGGTGCTGAAAAAGCACAGTCAGGCAGCGTACGAGGAGCAGGAGCATTGTCGTTTCGGGCACAACCCTTCATCAGGAATGAGGCTTCTGGGTCAAGGGAGCTGAGAGTTAAATGAGAAGGGGGTGTGGCAGGAGGCAGGTAGCTAGGAATGCGATAGGTAGATGAAGATGGTGTTGAAAGTGATAGGTGATGAAGGGAGACAGAACGCCTCATCTACTGCATCCTTTAAACTCAGTGTGGTCTTCTCTACATTGGCGAGACATACGTGGATCATTTCAGAGAACATCGCTGGAACAGCCACATTGACCAACTCCACCACCTTGTGGTTAAACACTTTACCTCTCCTTTCCACTCTGCCAAGGACATGAGAGTCCTGGGCCTCCTCCATCGCCAAACCCTAACCACCCGAAGCATGGATGAAGAAAGGTTCCTCTTCTGCCTTGGGACCCTCCAACCACAGGGGATTAATGTAGATTTCACCAGTTTCCCCATTTCCCTTATCTCCACCTTATCCCAGTCCAATCTTCCAACTCAGCACACTCCCCCTTTTGAACGTTCCTATGTGTTCATCTTCCTTCCCATCAATCTGGTCCACCCTCCTCTCCGACCTAACACTTTTAGCCTCACCTTTAACTACCTATTAGGTCAATAGAAGCAGCTTAGAAAAATGCCAAGTGTTGTAGTAAGCCAGTGGATTCGGAGAAATGTAGGACCCAGCAACGGATGACCAAGAAACTGAGAAGGAAATCAAAAAGCGAAACAGCATGCAAACAAAAGAAAAACATACAAACTGCGAAAGAAAAACATAAAGACTGCTAAAAAAAACATAAAGACTGCTAAAAAAAAGTACATCAGTGTATGAAACTAATGTAAAAACAAGGTCAAATATGGAACACTATGCGTGCGGGCAGGGTAATTTATTGTAGAGAACAGAGAAATCACAGGAGAAAGAAACAGTTTCTTTGTGTCTATTTTCAAGGCAGAATATCCAGAAATTCTCCCAGAAATACCAAGTGACCATGGGACTTGTGTAAGTAAAGTTTAAGATCATTCTTATCAGTGTTGAGGTCATCTTTGAAAAGAAAACTGGATTGAGTATTTATATATCTGACAGATCAGATATACTTCATACAAGAATATCAGAGGAAGCAGCAATAGACGTATTGATTGCATTGCGAATTTTCATGTTATTTTCCAATATATTCCTGAACGACATTTAGCCACTCTGGATATGGCAAAAGTTATAAATATTATCCAACAGTTTAAGAACGGATGAAGATGGAGAGTGGTGAACTACAGATCAGTTAACTTGTAATCCGCGGTCGGGTGTCTCCTGGGCTGAATTACAAAGAACGTGTTACTGGATATACAGAAGGTAATGGGAAAACTGGGGAGGATGATCATGCATCGATGAAACAAAACCATACGTGGCAAACATTTTTTGGAACGGTTTGAAGATGATTCTTGTGGACGGAGGCAACAAGGAGCTAATGGATAACGTATGGTTGGATATTCAGGAGGATCTTTTTTAAGAACTCTCCCACTAACTTCATAAGAAAAGTTAAAGTGAAAGGAATTGGGAAGAACGCGTGCAAATAGGAAACGAAAAATTAGGTTAACATTCATGTGTATGTAATTGCAATATAGAAGATGTCATGCACCAGCTGCATAGAGTGTTGCTGAGACTGAAATTAGAGTATTGCGTTCCATTTGGAGTCCCAATCTAAGATAGAATGTACTGACTACAGAGAAACTGCAAAAGGTATTCTCCAGACTAATCCATAAAATGGCAAGATTGTCTGATGGGGAAACTCAGTCTGTGATCTCGAGTTTCAAAAGATGAGAGGTGATTGTAGTGAAACTTAGAAGCTTAGGAACATAGAGGGGACTGAATTACAAAGGGACATGGAGTAGTGCAAGCAGGCGATATTAGGGAGAATCCCACGGTATTCTACACGGACAAGTAGAACAGAATAATCAGCAAACAGTTAGTGTCCATTAGAAACCAAAGGGGCAATCAGTGCGTCAACCCGGAGAACATTGATAGATTGGTACATGTAAACATCACAGCTGTTTTACTTGGGAGAAGGAGGATGCAGGTACAGAATTCAAGAAGATGGACCGGAAAGCTCTTGAAGAGATTGATGTAAAATACGAGCAGGGGTTTTAGGCTTTGTCTGGTATAAAATTGGACAAAGCCGCAGGTCTGGACACTGTTGGAGTCAAGGGAAGAAATTTTACTTGGAATCTGACCACAGGGGAGGTGCCAGAGGACTGGAGAGCAGCTAATATGATTCCACTTCACAGTAAGGGTGGTAGATATTTGCCAAGGTAACTACGGATGAGCAAGTATTAGATCACTGTTCGGGAAACTACTGGAGAAAATAGAGAAGGAGAAAATCCAACTCCAATCAGAGTCGCAAGGTTTGATCAGGCATAATCATCATGACTTTATCAGAGTGAAGTCACACCTAATGAATTTGATTGAATTAGTTTGAGGAAGTCGCTTATTTAGTTTTGCAGCAAGATCTTTGACAAAGTTCCACATTGGAAATTGAAAAAAATAAAGTAAAATCTCACAGTATCAAAGATAACTTGACAAGTTACAACGAAAATTGTCTTAGTGTCAGGAGGCAGAGGGTGGTGGGAGAAGTCTGTTTGTGTGACTGGAGACCAGTGTCCCCTGGTGTACCACAGAGATCAGTGCTGTGTCCCTTATTGTTTGTAGCATTCATAAATGGTATAGATGTGAATCTGGAGGGGGAGGGGGGGTGTGTTGGTGGGTGGAGGGGTGGGAGTTGCGATAAGTAAGTTTGTGTTTGACATAAAGATTGGCCGTGTGGTTGGCAGTGAGGAGGAAGTTCCGATTTTACAGGAAGATTCGAGTGGAATGATCAGATGGGCAGATCAATGGAAGATGGAAGTGATCCTGATAAATATGAGGTGATGTACTTTGGAAGGAGGAACCAGACATGGGGTTTACACAATGATTGGCAGCACACTAGGGAGCTCAGAGGGTGTTTCTCCACACATCCCTGAATGTGACTGAACAGGGTAATGGACAAGTTAAGAACTGAACCTTGGGTGTAGCTTTTATTAATCAGGGAGTAGATTATAAGTGCTATACAGGGCTTGGTTTAGTCCATGATGGAGTACTGTATGTCGTTCTGGGAGCCTCATTACAGGAAGGGTGTGATTGTACTGGAGGGGCTTGCAGAGGAGATTCACCAGGATGTTCCCTGGGAAGGAGCATATCAGCTATGGAGAGATGCTGGATAAGCTCGGGTTGTTTACTTTGGAGCAGAGGAGGCTGCGGGGGATGTGATTCAGAAGGATAAGTTAACAAGGGGCATGGACAGGGTGGATAGACAGTAGCTGTTCCTTTAAGACAGAGGGTCAAGAACAAGGGAGCACACCTTAAAGTGAAGGGTTTGACATTCAGAGAGGATTTAAAGATTACTTTTTTTTCACCCAGAGTGTGTTGAGGTCTGGAATGTACTTCCTGAGAGGGGAGTTATCGCGGCTAATCTCTCAACCGTTAAGTGTACTTGGAAGTGTCATAACATTCAAGGCTATGTGCCTGGTGTTGGAAAGTGGGACTAATATAGATCGTGCTGTATTTCTGTTGGTACAGAGACTATGTTCCTGTGCGTGTATGATGTGGAGCTGAGCAGCTTAAGACAGGAATTGATAGGTTTCTGAAGATAATGTTCACAAAGGTTATAAGGGTGAACTGTTATAGCTTGTCAAATTATGTCAATGTGAGATGTATGAAAAAATAGTGTGGGTTCCTTCTAGTTTGAAACTAGAGAATGGAGAATGGGAAACAGGGAAATGGCAGAACTATGAATCCACTACTTCACAGAACTTTCTGACAATACCAGGAAAACCAAGTCTGGTGTGGGAAAACGAAATAGTACATGGAACATAGAACATAGTAAGTAAATGGTTTGGGAGAAATTATTGGGACTGAAAGTAATGGTCATATACAACACTAACATAGATTTGTAAAATGGGAATTATGTTTGAGAAACTGATTGGGAGACAAATGAAAGAGAAGCAATGGAGATAAAACACGTGGATTTTCAGAAAAAGTTTGGTAAAGCTCCAAGCCCAGTTTGCAAAATCAAATCTTAGTGGATTGGGGCGAATATATGGACATGCTTCTAGAATGGGACAGCTGGCAGGAAACAGTGAATAGAAATAAACAGACTTGTGAAGCAACAGCCTGACATTGTCTTTAAGGTATGATTCTGTGAGTATGACCATGTCCCAGACACCCCATCACCTTCCCTGGATATCTCCTGTTTCACCAGCAGGACAGACACAGCAGAAGTGGTGGCACAGTGGGATACAGTTGGAAGGGAATTGCTCTGGGAGTCCTCAACAATGTCTCTGTATCCCATGAAGTCTCATGGCGTTAATTTACACATGGGAAAAGAAACCTCCTGCTGTTTACCATGTACCAGCCTCTCTCAACTGATGAATCAGTACTCCTCCATGCTGACCAACACTTGAAGGAAGCACTGAGGGTGGCAAAGGCACAAAATGTATCTGGGTGGGGGATGTCAATGTCCACAAAAAGAGTGGTTCAGCAGCAGCATTACTGATCGAGCTGGTTGGGTCCGAAAGGATATAACTTCTCGACTTGGTCTGCAGCAGGTGCTAAAGGAACCATCAATACGGATAAGCCATATTTGACCACAGCCTTATTAATCTGACAGTTGCAGAAGTGTCTGTCCATGATGTATCGGGTAAGAGTGACCACCGCATAGTCGTTGTGGAGACAAAGTCACATCTTCACATTGAGAATAACCTCCACCATTTTCGGTGGTACTATCACGGTGCTAAATAGGACAGATTAGAACAGATCTAGCAGCTCAAGTCTGGGTTTCCATAAGGTGTTGTGGGTCATCAATAGCAGCAGAATTGTACTCCCGCAAAACCTCACGGCCTGGCATATCCCCCTCACAACAATTACCATCAAGTCAGAGGATCAATCTCAATTCAATGGATTGTGCAGGAGGGCAGGAGCAGCACCGGGCATACCTGAAAATGAGGTGTCAGCCTGGTGAAGCCACGAACCAGGACTACCTGTGCGCCAAACAGCATAATCAATAAGTGATAGACAGAGCTTAGTGATCCCACAAGCAACGGATCAGATCTAAGCTCTGCAGTCCTTCTACTTCTAGTTGAGAATAGTTATGGACAATTAAACAAGTCATTGGAGGAGGAGATCCCTATCCTTAATGATGGAAGAGCCCAGCACATCAGTACAAAAGATAACGTTCATGCATTCGCAACAATCTTCAGTCAGAAGTGCTGAGTGGATGATCCATCTCATCCTCCTCCAATGGTCCTCAGGAATTCAGTTACCAGTCATCAGCCAATTTGGTTCACTCCATGCGATATCCAGATTCAGTTGGAGACACTGGATACCCCAGAGGGTACATACCCTGACAACATTCTGGCAATAGTACTGAAAAGTTGTTCTCCAGCCCTTGTCACTGCCCTAGCTAAGCTGTTCCAATACTGTTACAACAACGACATTTCCCCAATTACATCGAAAATTACCCCAAATATCTCCCATGCATAAAAAGCAGAACAAATCCAATCCGGCCAGTTACCACCCCATCAGTCTACTCTCGATCATGAGTAAAGTGGTGGAAGGTGTCAGTGCTTTTTAGCAGCACCTGCTCAGCAATAACCTGGTCAATGACACCCAGTTTGGGCTCCAGCAGGGCCACTCAGCTCCTGATCTCAGTACCTTGATTCAAACATGGACAAAAGAGCTTAATTCCAGAGGTGGGGTGAGAGTGATAGCCCTTTAAATCAAGGTTTCCTTCGACCAAGTGTGGCATCAAGGGGCCTTAGCAAGATTAGAATCAATGGGAATCAGGGGCAAACTTCCCGTTGGTTAGAATCATACCTGACACGTAGGAAGATGGTTATGGTTGATAAAGGCCAGTCAACTCAGCTCCAGGACAAGTCTGTAGGAGTTGCTCGGGCAGTGACCTAGGCCCATACATCTTCAGGGCTTCTTCATCAATGGCCTTGCCTCTATTATAAGGTAAGAAGTGGGGATGTTCACTAATGATTGTACAATGTTCAGCAATGTTTGTGGCTCCTCAGATACTGAAGCAGGCCATGTCCAAATGCGACAAGATCTGGACAGTATCCGGGCTAACAAGTGGCAAGTAATATTCACGCCACACAAATGCCACACCGTGACCATCACCAATAAAATACAATCTAACCAATGCTGCTTAGCATTCATTGGTGTTACTGTCACTGAATCCACAGTGGGCTGCAGCGGTTCAACAAGGCAGCTCACCACCACCTTCTCAAGGGGCAACCAGGGACAGCCAATCACACCTAGATTGAGGAAATAAATATTATTTTAAAAAGTAACAGAAGAAGGTTGCTGGGATAACATAGAGATCGGTACTCAGGCCCCAACTGTTCACAGTACTCATCAAACATTTGGTTGTGGGAATCAAATGCAATATATCCCAACCTGCTGACAGAACTAAAGGATGTTGGATTGTGAGTGGGTGAGGAGGCTGTAAAAAAGCTTCAAGGCGACGAAGACAAGTGGAGTGAATGGGCAAATACGTGGGAGATGGAGAGCAATGTGGGTAGAGGTGACGGTGTGCCCTTTGTTGGGAACAATAGATTGGAAGCCTATCGTTTGTAAAGGGATTGTTTGAAACATGTTGATATACAAAGGGACATATGCTCATTTTTGTTGTTTCCTTCTTCGCAGCCCTCCGGGGTCCCTGCAGCACAGTGAGTTCTGAAGCCAGAAGTCAATACTGGGAATGGCATTGGCACGCTGACCAGGGTAAATAGACCCACAAAGTAGGGAGCTGTAACATTGCAAAGGATCTGGATCTCCCTGTACACCAGTCACTGAAAGCAATATTGCAGGAAAGAAAGCAGTTAGGAAGATCAGTGGTGTGCTGACCTTAATTCCAAAGGGATTTGGGTCCAGGAGTAAGGGTGTCGTACTGCAGTTATACAGGGCCTTGGTGACTCCCCATCTAAAACACTGTGCAGTATTGTGTGCGGGTTTGGTCTCTGTACCTTCATAAAGGACAAACCTGACATTGAGGGAGAGCAGCGAAGGATAACCAGACTGATCTTTGTGATGACAGGCTTGTTGTGGGAGCAGAGTTTGGGGCGACTGGGCCTGCATTCCATGGGGTTTAGGAAAATGGATGGAGATCTCAGTGAGATATATAAAGCTCTGACAGGGTGAGACGGATTGGAAGCAGCGATGATAATTCCCCAGGCTATGGTGTCTAAAACAAGGGGCCACAGTATTCGGTACAGACAGGCCATTCTGCAATGAGATGAGAATAAATGTCTGCACTCAGCGACTGGTGAACCTGGGGAATGCACTCAAACCTGGAAGCCAGGACATTGAATATAAATAAGGATTTATAGACAGAAAAGGAATGATGGGCGAGCAGGAGAACGGTGTGGAAATAAAGGGCAAGCCATCATTATATTGAATTGGGTAGCAAACTCGATGGACCAAAGGGACTATTGCACTTCCTATTTTATAGCTTCCCAAGGTTAATCACATTAACGGATATATTCATTGTGTGGGATAAGTGCATTGTGGAGATGTTTGAACAGGAACGATGATGAGGAAGGCTCAATGTGTTGTATGGCCTACTCCATTCCTGATGTTTCTGTATAGTCTGTGGGAAAGCTCTGTAAATGTTGAGAGGGAGAGGGTACAGTCGGAAGTGACAGCATTTCTGTTGAATAAAGGGAATTATGGAGCTATGAGGGAGGAGCTGGCCAGAGTTCAATGGTGCAATACCTTAGCAGGGATGACCGTGGAGGAACAATGGCGGATATTTCTGTGTATAATGCAGAAGTTGCAGGATCAGTTCATTCCTAAAATGAAGAAAGATCCCCTTCATAAATCCATGCTGACTCTGACCTATCCTGTTACTACTATCCAGATGTGCCGTAATTTCATCCTTAATAATAGACTCCAGCATCTTTCCCAACACTGAGGTCAGACTAATCGGTCTATAATTTCCTGCTTTCTCTCTCCCACTTTTCTTAATAACATTGGCCACCCTCCAATCCGCAGGAACTGATGCCGAATCTATCGAACTCTGGAAAATAGTCACCAACGCATCCACGATTTCCCGAGCCACCTCCTTCAGTACCCTGGGATGTAGACCATGGGCGGCCGTGGTTGACGAGGGATGTTAAGAAACATATAAAGTTAAAAGAGAAAAAGTATAATATAGCAAAGATAAGTGGGAAAACGGAGGATTGGGAAGCTTTTAAAGAACAACAGAGGATTACTAAGAAGGAAATAAGCAGAGAAACAATGAGGTACGAAGGTAAACTGGCCAATAATATTAAGGAGGATAGTAAAAGCTTTTTTAGGTATGTGCAAGGCAAAAAAATGGTTAGGACAAAAATTGGTCCCTTGAAGACAGAAACAGGGGAATATATTACTTGGAACAAAGAAATGGCAGAAGAATTAAATGGGTACTTCAGATCTGTGTTCACTGGGGAAGACACAAGCAATCTCCCTGAGGTAACAGTGGCTGAAGGACCTGAACTTAAGGGAATTTATATTTGCCAGGATTTGGTGTTGGAGAAACTGTTAGGTCTGAAGGTTGATAAGTCTCCGGGGCCTGATGGTCTACATGCCAGGGTACTGAAGGAGGTGGCTCAGGAAATCGTGGATGTGTTGGTGATTATTTTCCAGAGTTCGATAGATTCGGCGTCAGTTCCTGCGGATTGGAGGGTGGCCAATGTTATACCACTTTTTAAGAAAAGTGGGAGAGAGAAAGCAGGAAATTATAGACCAGTTAGTCTGACCTCAGTGGTGGGAAAGATGCTGAAGTCTATTATTAAGGATGAAATTACGGTACATCTGGATAGTAGTAACAGGATAGGTCAGAGTCAGCATGGATTATGAAGGGGAAATCATGCTTGACTAATCTTCTGGAGGATGTAACTCTGCAGATGGATGAGGGAGATCCAGTAGATGTAGTGCACCTGGACTTTTTTTTTAGATTACGTTACAGTGTGGAAACAGGCCCTTCGGCCCAACAAGTCCACACCGACCCGCTGAAGCGCAACCCACCCATACCCCTACATTTACCCCTTACCTAACACTACGGACAATTTGTCATGGCCAATTCACCTGACCGGCACATCTTTGGACTGTGGGAGGAAACCGGAGCACCCGGAGGAAACCCACGCAGACACGGGGAGAATGCGCAATCTCCACACAGACAGTCGCCTGAGGCGGGAATTGAACCCGGGTCTCAGGCGCTGTGAGGCAGCAGTGCTAACCACTGTACCACCGAGTCTTTCAGAAAGCTTTTGATATAGTCCCACATAGGAGGTAAGTGAGCAAAGTTAGGGCGCATGGTATTGGGGGCAAAGTACTAACTTAGATTGAAAATTGGTTGGCTGATCGGAAACAAACAGTAGTGATAAATGGCTCCATTTCGGAATGGCAGGCATTGACCAGTGGGATACCGCAGGGATCCCTGCAGGGACTGCAGCTTTTTACAATATATGTTAATGATATAGAAGATGGTATCAGCAATAACATTAGCAAATTTGCTGATGATACAAAGCTGGGTGGCAGGGTGAAATGTGATGAGGATGTTAGGTGATTACAGGGTGACCTGGACAAGTTAGGTGAGTGGGCAGATGGCTGGCAATTGCAGTTTAATGTGATAAGTGTATGGTTATCCACTTTGGTGGCAAGAACAGGAAGGTAGATTACTACGTCAATGGAATCAATTTAGGTGAAGGGGCAGTACAGAGAGATCTGGGTGTTCTTGTACACCAGTCAATGAAAGTAAGCATGCAGGTACGGCAGGTAGTGAAGAAGGCTAATAGCATGCTGGCCTTCATAACAAGAGGGATTGAGTATAGAAGCAAAGAGGTTCTTCTACAGCTGTAGGCCCTGGTGAGACCACACCTGGAGTACTGTGTGCAGTTCTGGTCTCTAAATTTGAGGAAAGACATTCTGGCTATTGAGGGAGTGCAGCGTTGATTCACGATGTCAATTCCTGGAATGGTGGGAATACCTTACACTGAAAGACTGGAGCGACTAGACTTGTATACACTTGAGTTTAGAAGACTGAGAGGGGATCTGATAGAGACATATAAGATTATGACAGGATTGGACACTTTGGCAGCAGGAAACATGTTTCCGCTGATGGGTGAGTGCCGAATCAGAGGACGCAGATTAAAAATACGGGGTAGACCATTCAGGACAGAGATGAGGAAACACTTCTTCACCCATTGAGTGGTGGCTGTGTGGAATGCTCTGCCCCAGAGGGCAGTGGAGGCCCAGTCTCTGGATTCATTTAAGAAAGAGTTGGAGAGAGCTCTCAAAGGTAATGGAATCAAGGGTTATGGAGATACGGCAGGAAGAGGATAATGATTAGGAATGATCAGCCATGATCATATTGTATGGCAGTGCAGGCTCGAAAGGCAGAATGGCCTACTCCTGAACCTTTTGTCTATTGTCTATCGTCTATTGTTGTCACAAGCTCTCAGATGTTAGGAAGGAGGTCTCTGCAGTGTCAACAGGACTGTTTCCCGTCCCCTTTTTCCGATACTGAGGCTGGGGTCAGGTTTTCTGTCCAGGTTAATCCTTTAAGACCTCAGAGCAATTTGACACAATAGAGTGTCTTGTTGGCTGATTCAGAGATCATTGAAAAGTTTTATCCCATGTCTATGTGTCTGCAGTCACAGATAATCATAGATAATCATAGATAACAAACAGCTATAGACCCAGCCTCCAGTCTGACAAGCATCCTTCCACTGAATCCTCTGCTTCCTACCAACAAACCAACTGTTTATGCAATTGGCCAGTTCCCCCAGCGTTCCACGCGATGTAACCTTCCTGAGCAGCCTGCCATGTGGAAGCTTTTCAAATGCGTTACTGAAATCCATAGAGACTACGTCTACCGCTCTGTCCTCGTCAACCTTCCTTGTCACTTCATCAAAGAACTCTAACAAATTTGGGAAGCATGATCTCCCACTCACAAGTCTACGCTGACTGTGCCGAATCAAACCCTGTGTAAGTAATGGGTGCAGTCAATGGTATGCTGTCCTTCATTGTAAGATGATTCGAGTAAATAAGTAAAGCCATTTTCCTGCAGTTGTAGAGCCTTGCTGAGAGAGTATTTGAGGCACTCTGTACAGATTTGATCTCCTTTGTAAGGAATGATCTCCTTACCACAGACACAGGTGATGGTAACATGAGGATAGAGTGAAGAAGCTGAGTGTTTAATCTGTAGAGCTGTGAGAGACGAAGAAATGGTGATGCTGAAACACGAGGAGTGGCAGCGATCACTTATTTCCAAAAGAGACATTGACAGGGAGAGAAATTCCATACTTTTCACAGGATTAATTGGTTTGATATATTGTCACGTGTATCTCAATACAGAGAAACACTTTATTTATGAGCAGTGGAGGCAGATCATAGTAAGCATAGCCAGACAGATCAAAGGGTGGAAATAGACTTGGACAGAGTAAGGCATACAGGTTACACTGCACAGGACATGCACTAGACAAGGTCAACATGAACACGGTCAGCATTATTTGAACATAGAGAGTCCATTCAGCAGTCTAACGTGACTATCCTAAGTTTATATGCCTTAATTAACTCTCCCCACGTTATTGTGCAGTCGGCATGTGAGCCCGTACTGAACGCCATGTTGCTTACAATTCCCAACAGCAGCCACAATACCTTCGATCTGAAACAGGTAGCCATTCCCACCAGCTTCCGCCCTGCATAAAGAACACCAGGCTGTTTTCTCAGAGATGGAAGATGCCTTCTTCAGACTTCACACAAGACATGAAGCTTCTCTGCTCACCACTAGAAAACCACGTTTTAGTCCCACGTGTGTATCATAAGCAATGGAGCCATGAGGAACAACGTGGAACAGTCTGTATGTGAAGCCTCTGCTCCACTTGTTCATCATGTTGGAGCATCATTTAGGAGAAACTTAAGACTGCCGATGCTGGAGATCAGAGTTTCCAGCATCTGCAGTCATTGTTTTTACCTAGTTGATTTTAACCCGACTGCGAATCCTCTTGCAAGGATACCTGCCTTGAAGAAGTTTGCCTCCTCGAAGGGCTTTTGCCCGAAACGTCGATTTTACTGCACCTCTGATGCTGCCTGAACTGCTATGCTCTTCCAGCACCACTAATCCAGGATCAGAGTAGAGCGTCGATTGCTGGAAAAGCACAGCAGGTCAGGCAGCATCCGAGAAGCAGGAGAATCGACGTTGCATGAATAAGACATTCATCAGGAATCAGCATCAATTACCTCATTCTGCCCCCGTGTAAGTGTATTGAGGTGGGAATGGCCTCCTACTGTTCATGTATAAGTAACTCAAGGGGCTGATTGACTTCTTCCTCGTCCGATTGGACAGGGCCAAGGGCCTGACTGGGTTACCCCTGGTTCCTGTTTGATAGCTCGATGTACTGACAAGTGTGATGATGCTGTAGCTTTACGAGGTTATTTTGTCCTGGTTTCTTTTAAGAGAGAGATTGAACGATCGTTACCAAGCTGGTTAGTTAAGACACTTGAGTAACAGCGAGGCATGCCTTAGGTTTATTTTAATGCAGACTGAATGGGTGTGGCCAGCTCTCACAGATTAGGATCTCTGGGTTTTGGTTTCTCAGTAACATCAAAAACTATAGCGGTCTCAACAGAGTTGGAAGCTTCAGGGAATGTCTCCTGTCTGCTACTCTCACTGAATTTTCTCTTGATGCTGTCACATTGCATCTGGAACAGACCCTTTATATTTCCTTTAAAATAATAAAACATTAGAAGCAAGGCTATTGCCTTCCAATATTTCGAGGGGCTCTGGTGTGGCCCATCACACTAGACTCCTTCTCTTCCTGAGTAATAGGCTGGAGGCACTGAATGGGTTGTCCCTGTTCTTCTCCAATAGTGTCAATGGGATGAATGACTTCCTCATATTCCTGTGAAGTGCTGAATTAACTCTTATTTTACTGTGGCAATAGGCAGTGCAGTTACATGAATGTTACTGACACGTTAACAGCACAACTCTCAATGGAGTCTGGGTCTTGCTGCACATGGACACAGACCAGTTCAGGAGCTGAGGGGGGACAAAATGTTCTGAACATTGTGGAATCTTCAGTGACCATCCCCACTTCTGATCTTATTTTGGTGAGGGTGGGGTCGGGAGACATTGATGAAACAGCTGAAGATGTTTGTGAAGAGGAAGCTACCCTGAGGATCTCGCACAGAGGTGACCCAGGACTGAGATGATGAACATCTTCCTTTGTGCCATGCTTGACTCCAAACACTGGAGAGTTTAGTCTGATTCCCATTAAGTCCAGTTTTGTTAAGCTCCTTGATGTCAACAGAAGGCAACCACTGCCTTGATATCAGGGCGAGTCCACTTTACCTGAACCCTTGTCTCAACCTCTTTTGTTCATATCGATAAACCATGATATAGGAGCAGCAAGTGTTTTCATCAAACAGGTGGGATTCAATGTCAGGATTTCTGTTCTCAAGAGTGTTCGGGGAGTGAGATGACTGAAATTATTTGAAGAGGAGTTAGATGGATATTGATCTGTCAGAGAGGTGAGGGCTATGAGGAATTGGGTATTAAAGACAATTTCAGACCGAGAGCAGATCAGCCACAATCTTAGTGAAGGACAAGGCAGGCTTGGGGAGTGAACGACCTGCCCCTGTTTCTGATGCTCTCACATTCTGTTATTGGAAAGGTAGTGGGTGTTATTTTCATGAATGTTATGTTATTACATATTGCAGTCAGGGAGACCAGAGGATTTTGTGAGCTATCGCTGGGTGAGGTATGTGGGCTGTATTCACAGTGAATCTGGGTCTACAACATGACCAACAAATGGAGCACAAGTTGCAGAAAAGGGAAGCTCTGTAAAGAGAGATGAGGAGCCTCTTTCATAAACAGCCTGGGTTTTCCAATTACATTTCCCAAATCACCTCACATCGTGTGTGACAGTCTTGAAAGGCTGAATAGTCTCCTCTGTTTCTGTGCACCAGGTTTTGGAGTAAGTAGCCTCCAACTGCTCCTGTCTAGCAGGTTTGATGGGCTGAATGGAATACAGAAAAATGGGACTGAAGAGCAGGAGTGGGTCATTAGATACTTTGAGCCTTTTCCACCAGACACTAAGATTGTGGCTGATCAAGTTGGGGTCTCAGCTCCACTTTGCTCTCTATATCCCATTATCCGTGACTCACTTCTCTGTCAAATATTTACCTAATGCAGCTTTCAATCAATGTGAGCATGGAGGCACGATAAACTTCCAGTGAAGAGAATTCCCACTTGAAAGGTCCTTTCAGAATTATTCGTCATCCTTTTTATAGAATCAGAGCGTCATGCAGAATGGAAACAGACCCGTTAGTCCAACCTGTTCACTCCGATCAGATATCAAACCTGATCCAGTCCCATTTGCCAGCATTTGACCAATATCCCTCCTCTTTCAGATACTTTTTAAATGTGCGATTGTAACTGCCTTCACCACTTCCTCTGACAGCACTTTCCATACACACACCACTCTCTGTGTGTAACATTTACCTTCAGGTCCCTTCTAAATCATTCGCCCTCTCCCCTTCAACCTATGCTCTCTTGCTCTGGACTCCCCTACACTGGGGAGCAGAACGTGGCTGTTCAGAATATCTATGCCCCTGATGATTTTATAAATCTCTATAATGTCACCCCTCAACCTCTGACACTCCAGGGAGAAACACCTCACCCTAATCAACCTCTCCCTACAGCTCAAACCTCCAGTTCTGGAACATCTGTGTCTAAATCATTTCTGCAGAAAACCGAGTTGCATGCAGTATTTTTAAAGTGGCCTCACCAACATCCTGTACAGATGCAACATACCATCACAACCCCTATACACAATGCTCTGACTGATTAAGGGAGATGTGCCAAATGTGTTCTGTCCCACTCTGTCTACCTGCGACTCCACGTTCAAGGAACAATGTACCTGCAGCCCTATCCCTTTGTTTCACAACACGCCCCAGGACCTTACCATCAAGTGTATAATTCCTGCCCTGGTTTGCTTTCACAAAATTCAAAATCTCGTATTTATCTAAATTAAACTTAATCTGTCACTCTTTGCCCTTTTGTCCCATCTAATTGTGGTCTTGTTGTACTCTGAGATAATCTACTACACTGCCTTTCTGATGTAATCTGTAAACTTAGTAACAATGGCCCCAATATTCACATCTAAATCCTTTACATAAATGATGAAATGCAGTGAACTCAGTACTGATTCTTACAGCACACTGCTGCTCACAAGCCTCCAGTCTGAAAAATACCCCTCTTCCTTCAAGCCAATTGTGACTAGCTTCCTCTCTATCCCATGTGACCGAACCTTACTCATTTGTCTACCAATCAGAATGAAATACTTGCTATGAAGAGGGGCTGAGTAGGTTAGGTTTATTTTCACTGGAAAAAAAGAGATTGAGGGGGGACTTGATTGAGGTTTACAAAATCATGAAGGGTATAGACAGAGACAAGCTTTTTCCCAGAGTGAAGGATTCAATAACGAGAAGTCGTGCATTCAAGATGAGAGGTGGAAAGTTTAAGGGGGATACACACGGTAAGTACTTCACACAGAAGGTGGTGGGCATTTTGAACGTGTTGCTAGCAGAGGTGGTAGAGGCAGACACGGTAGATTCATTTAAGAAGAGTCTGGACAGATGCATGAGTAGGTGGGAGCAGAGGGGTACATATGCTTAGGAATTGACCGACAGATTTAGACAGTACATTTGGATCGGCTCAGGCTTGGAGGGCTGGAGGGCCTGTTCCTGGGCTGTAAATTTTCTTTGCTCTTTGTTCTTTAATGAACACCTTGCTGAGGTCCATATAGACAATATCTACCAAACTGCCTTCATCAATCTTCTTTGTCACCTCTTCAAAAAACTCAACCGATTTAATGAGACATGATTTCCCATGCAGAAAGCCATGTTGTCTACCCCGATCAGCCCTTGCCTTCCCAAATGTATGTAAATGCTATCCCTCAGAATCCCCTCCAACAACTTACCCACCACTGACGTCAGGCTCACCTGTCTATAGTTCCCCGGCTTTTGGGTCACTGTTTCCTTTTCTAGTCCCACTCTTCCACTGCTCACAACAAATGTTAAATATAACCAGGTTGGTGAGATGGCCGATGATATCGGTCTCACACTGGGTCAGGGTCAGTTTTAGGAACAAGTCAGGCTAGTTACTTTAATCTGCTAAAACAACACGTTTATGATCCAGGGCAATGTTACTCAAACTATGATGGAAAGATGAATGGCAAACTGTTTGAGTATTGCAAATATATAATCAATAGCTTGGAGAGGGTGGACGCTAGGAAATTGTTTCCGCTAGGCGAGGAAACTAGGACCCGTGAACACAGCCTTAGAATTAGAGGGGGTCGATTCAGAACAGAAATGCGGAGACATTTCTTCAGCCAGAGAGTGGTGGGCCTGTGGAATTAATTGCCGCAGAGTGCAGTGGAGGCCGGGACACTAAATGTCTTCAAGGCAGAGATTGATAAATTATTGATGTCACAAGGAATTAAGGGCTACGGGGAGAATGCGGGTAAGTGGAGTTCAAATGCCCATCAGCCATGATTGAATGGCGGAGTGGAATCGATGGGCCGAATGGCCTTACTTCCGCTCCTATGTCTTATGGTCTTATGGTCTAATGGTCTAGTACTTCCCTTTCTAAACACACACACACACACACACACACACGCACACACAAACACACAAACACAAACACATGCATACACACACACAGACAGATTAACAAAATTTCTGCAATTTTAATTTGAAAGAATTTTGTCCAGATATTAATGGAACTCATGACAAAAGTAAAAATTGAGGTTGTCTAAAACATTTTTCTGCTTCTGAAGATATTGTACTCATATAGCTGCTAGCAATGGGATTCCATCCTGGGAGAGTTAGATTTGGCTGCATTCCCTTTGCTTTAGGCAGTGAGTAGATTCCAATGAATTATGGTCAGGGAGCACCCAATGGGTAGTACGGTGGTTAGCATTGCTGCCTCACAGCACCAGGGACTTGGGTTCGATTCCAGCCTTGGGTGACTGTCGGTGTGGAGCTTGCACATTCTCCACTTTCCTGTGTGAGCTTCTAATGGGTGATCCAGTTTCCTACCACAGCTCAAACTGTGTAGGTTTGGTGGATTGGTCATGCTAAATTGTCTGTAGTGTTCAGGGAATTCTAGGTTAGGCGCATTAGTCAGGGGCAAATATAGGGGAATGGGTTGGGAAGGTTGGTATGGATTTGTTGGGCCGAAGGGCCTGTTTCAACACTGCAGGGATTCTATAAAAATAAGAATGGTAATGATGACTGTAGAGTTTGTTTTAGCTTGCACACATTGCTGTGGTGAGGGACACTGAAGGAGGGAGAGTGCAATAGGCCGTTCCTTCTCAGGAGGATTGCATTTTCTCCATCTCTGAGTTGAATCACATAAAAATATCATCCTTTCCCAAACTGGACCCCATGTGAGGTCTCCTTGTACATTGTCGAACTATGTCTCCATCACATTCCCTGTTCCATGTAGGTGCATCATTGCTACTGTCATACACAGAGCCATATCCTTAACAGAAAATGGTCTCGATCAATTTGAAATATGTTTACATTGCCCTGCGTCATGAAAAAAATAAAATATTTAATGTATTGAGAATACCTGTGTTAAAATGAATGCATTTTTTTAACAAATACAGAAATTGCTGGTAAAGCTCGGCAGGTCTGTCAGTACCCAGATGCCTTTTACATGCTGCATTTTGTGGGCGGCACGGTGGCACAGTGGTTAGCACTGCTGCCTCACAGCGCCAGAGACCTGGGTTCAATTCCCGCCTCAGGCGACTGTCAGTGTGGAGTTTGCACATTCTCCCCGTGTCTGCGTGGATTTCCTCCGGGTGCTCTGGTTTCCTCCCACAGTCCAAAAATGTGCAGGTTAGATGAATTGGCCGTGCTAAATTGCCTGTAGTGTTCGGTACAGGGGTAAATGTAGGGGAATGGGTATGGGTGGGTGCGCTTCGGCGGGGCGGTGTGGACTTGTTGGGCCGAAGGGCCTGTTTCCACACTGTAAGTAATCTGTAAAGTTGTACCAGCCTCCACCACTTCCTCTGGCAGCTCATTCCATACACACACCACTCTCTGTGTGAAAAGGTGCCCTTTAGGTCTCATCAAACTTTTCCCCTCTCACTTTCAAACAATGCCCTCTAGTTTTGGACGCCCCAAACTGGGGTAAAACCCTGACTACTCACCCTATCCAGGACCGTTCCGATTTTATAAATCTTTACTGCTGCGAAATGTGACTTCAATCAACACGAATAACTGGACTTTCAGTCATCCTGGGCCTAAATTCTGAAATTGCAATACTGACACCTCTTCCTTCTCCATCAAGTCACAATTTTAAATCCATTTTAATCAGTTTGTTCAGATGTATCATGAGACACATCTGTGGGCTTTACACCCAGACCTTTGTGCCCAGAGGTAGGGACACTAGCAATACCCATAAAGCTGTAACAGTATTCTCCTGTGTGTTTGCTCATCAGCCTGGTTTGACATGCTGTGTCATACCTCTGCAACAGGCAGGACTTAAATCCAGGCCTTCTAGTCTAGAGCTAGGAATGCTACCACACAAGTTCAGGAATTGGAATCAAATCCAGAGTTCTAGCTCAGAGGCAGGTACACTACCCACTACACTACCATACCCAGATTTTGGGTTATATGTTATGCCCACTTTCAGCTCGGTGTGGATTTATTACAATCAGTTTACCATTACTGAACTACACAAAACACTTTGTATTGTTAAGCAAATGCAAGATATTTGTCTCAACTGTAGGATGTTGAGTGTTTGTGCTGTGCCATCGAAATTAACTATGAACATCTTTAATCGCTATTATCTGTAGTCTGGAATATTAGGGAAAGAAATCCTGCAGCCACACTCAGCCCAATGAAGGGTCTCAAATGGATATTTATTACTGAACAGCAGAGACGAAGGAAGAGCTTAATTTCTGGTCCCACAACACCGATCACTCTTAACGAACTCTAACGTGCGACTCCCCTCTTCCTGGCCGGTGATTACTGTCCAGCCTCTCCTCTCCACTGACTGTGTCAGCAATCTGTCCCTCCTCCCTCTAACCACACAAGGCAAACCAAGCTCAGGGTCTTTGTGAAAATCAAGGCCGGAGTGTGCAAGCATCCTGGAGAGGGATGGGCATTTTAAAATTGAAGGGGGAGGGGGAGGTGGCAGTAATACCACACACTGGGCTGAGGGGTAGCAGATGGAGTTTTAATTGTATTTGGTAAATCAAAGAAGAGCAGGACCAATACAATTAAAAGTAGAGCCTTTGGCAATGTTGTAGAACAGAGACCTAGGCCCTCAGGTATAATTCTTTAAAATTTGCATCTCATATAGATAGCGTGTTTAAGAATGTGTTTAACACACTTGTCTTCATCGGTCAGACCTTTGAGTATCGGAATTGGGACGTCATGTTGAGGATGTACAGGACATTGGTGAGACCTCTTCTGGAATACTGTGTTCAGTCTGGTCATCCTGCCCGCTCATTCCATAGGCACACCACCCTCTGGGTGAAAAAGCTGCCCCTTATGTCACTTTAATATTTCCCCTCTCACTTTAAGCCCATATCCTCTAGTTTTGGTCTCCCCGTACCTTAGAAAACACATTGACTATTCACTTTGATATTACTGACCTTGATATTCTTAAGCTGGAGAGGGTTCAGAAGAGATTAGCCTGGATGTTGCTGGGAAAGGAGGGAGTGAGCTATAAGGAGAGGCTGGATCTTTTTTCACTGAAGAATATGAGATTCTGCGGTAACTTTACACAGGTTTATAAAATAATGAGGGGTACAGATAAGCTGAAGGGCTGATGTCTTTTCCCTAGAGTTGGGGATTCAAAACTGAGGGATAATTAAGGTGCAAGGAAAAAGATTTACAAAAGTCATGAGAGGTAATTATGTTAGACAGAATCTGGCTTGGGTGTGGAATGAACTTCCAGAGGAAGTGGTGAAAGCGGGGACAGTTACAACATTTAAAGGACATTTAGATCAGTCCATGGATAAGACATCAGTTTGGATGGTGCTGTGAGCAGCTGCCCTCTCCCTCGCCCTCTCTGAATGAATCCCTGTTGGTATTCACCCTCTGCCAATGTCTGTGCAGTGGCGTGGGGAGGCCAGCAGAAGGTGGAATTGCATCACTTTAAGCACCACAGAGACTGCCAGACCTGCCCCACACAGAGACACACAGATACACACACAGCAATTGTTAGGACACAACATTGAGCTCATCTGGTAATTTAAACTAAACATAAAGAAATGCTCAATTTGCCTTGTAAACTGTTAAAATATGAGGGACAGAGAACTCCCAAATTCCACTGTTTAAATAAAAACACCATTTTTTTTTAACCCTGAAACTGAACATTTTACATCAACTATTCACAACTCGGAGACCTCATTTCTCTTAATTGCTTATTACCCTACTCCAACTCTACAGCAATATACTGTTTCAAAAAGACACTTATTAACATTACATAAACATAATTTCAAAACCACACAGCAGCTGACCTCACACCAATATCACTTTTTCCCAACTTTCCTGGGAAGCCTGTCTCATGTTACAGGATGCTATCCAAGTGTTTACATTTCAGCATTCTGTAATCTGGGAACACATCATTCCATGACACTGTCTCTCAGTCTCCCCCTCTCTGTCTATACCCCAACCCCTCCCATGTGGTGATATTTAAACTGATTTCCCCGCCACCTCTCTGTGGCAGTGATGTTCACACCCACAGCACCCCCTTGTCAGGGCACAATGGAGATAGGGAGCTGTAAATGGGTGGGAGCTGCACATCCCGTCACTTCCAGCATGGGCTGCAAGTTTCCCCACGCTGGGCAGTGATTTATCACAGTGTTACTGAGCAATGCAGTGGTGTGATGTACACAGCTCTACATGCTGGGAGCGTAACTACTCCAGGGTTACAGATCAATTCACTGGTGTTATGTACACAGCTCTACATACTGGGAGGGTAACTGCTCCTGGGTTACAGATCAATGTACTGGGGTGGGGTACACAGTCCTACATGTTGGGAGGGTAACTGCTCTAGGGTTACAGATCAATGTACTGGGGTGGGGTACACAGTCCTACATGCTGAGAGGGTCACTGCTCCTGGCTTATAGATTAATTCACGGGTGATCACTGCGCAGGTCGCTGTGGTGGTCAGACTATCTGGTTGAGTTTTATAGATAACGCACTGCTGTGATCTAAACAGCTCACTGCCCTGGACAGATATATGGTCTGGGTTCATAGACCAATGCCCTGATCTGATCTGCGCAGTGTTCCACTCTGGACAGATCGCTGGATTGTATTGACCAGTGCAATGGATGAATCTGGACAGATTGCTGGGTTGTACTGAGCAGGACACTGGCCTGGTCTGCACAGTGTTCCACAGTGAACAGATATCCCCTCTGGGTGTATGGTGTCTGGGCTGGTTCTTCGAGGTGGATTGAGAATGTGGTATATCTAACCCTTTCAGCTGATCTGGCAATGCCTTTAGTTCCCATTCCTGTGATTGGACCCTCCGTCTCGCACCCCATTAATGTTACAGTGTTCCCAGGGACAGTACATCATGTTGGTGGGGTGGGTAGCGGGGGGAAAGGTGATGGACAGGTCAAGGAGTTCCCCGGAACGTTCTGTCCCCAACATTCCATAACTGCCATTCCCCGGAACGTTCTGTCCCCAACATTCCATAACTGACATTTCCCGGAACGTTCTGTCCCCGACATTCTATAACTGACATTCCCCGGAACGTTCTGTCCCCAACATTCTATAACCGACATTCCCCGGAACGTTCTGTCCCCAACATTCTATAACTGACATTCCCCGGAACGTTCTGTCCCCAACATTCTATAACTAACATTCCCTGGAACATTCTGTCCCTGACATTGTTTGTGAACGGCCTGACATCAGTGAATTGAACAAACGATAAGATCCCGAGGGAAGAGATCCCGTTCCAGCGAGAAGGAGACATTGTTCCGAAGGCCCCTCGGGCAGTTAAAGGGGTGAATACGTTTTCCCTGCGTTTACATTTCTCCACGACACAGGATCGACCACAATTTAGACCAAAACACAGGAATTACCAAACTCAGTTTGTCTTCAGGAAACTGGGAGAGAATCCTTCAGGACAGCAACGTTCCCACCCTCCGTATTAGGAACTGGGAAGGAGTGACCTGCGTCTGCTCTTGAGTGATCGAGTGTGTGGGAATGTTCTAGAAACCATCTGTCCTTATGGATGTGTCTCTGTGTGATTGGGGAGGGAGGGTTTCTTGTGGTTTATGTCACTTTTTTGTCAGTAATTCAGATCTTCCCATTTGTTATTCCCGCTCCGATTATTTTAATAAATCCCTGAATACAGGGACACATTTGAAAATCTCACTGGGTCCCCGATCAAACGGGTCCCTTTGCCTCCAGGCTGATGGATAATGGATTTGTTTTCCTTCCTCACAGTTAACGTAGTGACCATCTACGTCCTGCTTTATAAAGATTGTGGATTATCTCCATGTGTCAGACGTTACCTGGGGGCCATGTCAGCGGCGGATCTCCTGGTCATTATCCTCGACCTGATACTGAGACACATTCCCATTGTTTATCGGGAACAGTTTTATTTCCTGAAGGACTCCATCCCCGTGTGTAATATCCACGCCGTCCTGCTTTATGCAGCCACTGACTGCTCTGTCTGGTTCACCGTCACTTTCACCTTTGACCGGTTTGTGGCCATTTGTTGCCAGAAGCTGAAAAGTAAATATTGCAGTGAGAAGACGGCGGCTGTGGTTCTGGGAGCAGTGACTGTGCTGAGCTGTTTAAAGAACATTTCCTGGTATTTTGTGCTCACGGCTCGGTATTGGCTAATGAACGGCCCCTGGTTTTGTGATGTAACACTCGCTGTTCTATTCTCCAGTGTCTGGGTCACAATCGAGTTCCTCCACCACATTCTAACCCCGTGTGTCCCATTTCTCCTGATTCTGCTGCTCAATGTTCTCACCGTCAGACACATTGTAGTGACCAGCAGAGCCCGCAGGAGACTCCGTGCTCACACCAATGGGGACGCTCAGTCTGACACTGAAATGAGAAACCGAAAAAAATCCATCATTTTACTGTTTGTGATCTCGGCCAATTTCATCCTGTTATGGTCAACATTAATGCTGTTTTCTATATGGAGACGGATGTGGGATATTGTGTATACCCCTGTGTATCTCCATCTCTTTGTGCGGGAATTGGGCTTCATGCTGCAGCTCCTCAGTTGCTGCACAAACACCGCGATTTATGCCGTGACCCAGACTAAGTTCAGGCAGCAGCTGAAGAATGTGCTGAAATATCCCTTCACCTAAATCCATCCATCCATCAAATTCCCTCATTAATCAATCCATCCGGGATTTTCTCATTTCAGTTCAGTGTTTCAGCGATGGGGCAACCTGTCGCTATGGTAACAGACTGCGGGTAGCGCTGGGTTGTCTATCCTTATCCCACAAGGGGGTTACAGGGAAACATTTCAATGTGCCTCACAACTCAGGGCCCAGTGAGAAAAGGCACCATCCCACTGACTGCATCCATCACTTCCATTTGTAACCAATAAAAATGTTGATTAAAGCGTGCCGAGCAGCAGAGTGACCGATGTTGGTGTGTGTCTTTGTGTTGGAGAAGCTGAGCTGGAGAGAGACAGACTCAGCCCCAAGTCCTGGTCCTCAGGGAAGGGGAGGGCACCGGGCCCTGAGCTCAGGAGCTGGGTTTAACTCCCTCTGACACCCCCCTACTCCAACCTGACCTCCCCATTTCCTCTCCCCCACTCTTCCTCCTCAATTCTCTCCCTCTCTCTCTCTCTCTGCACACTGTCTCTCTCTCTCACCTCCTCTCCCTTTCACTCTCTCTGCTCCCCTCTCAGACACCCCCCCAACCCCGGATTCTCCACCTGCCTCCACTATTCTTTCTGCCTCACTCTCCTTCTCTCTCTCTCTCACACCCCCAACATGAGTTTATCCACCTGCGTCCATTCTTCTCTCTCCCCCTCACCCTCACTCTCTCTCTCTCACTCCTGCCGTCTCTGTCTCCCTCCCGCAATTCCGTCTCTACCCCAATTTCCCCACTTCCCACATCTCTCAATCATCTCACCCCCACCCCCACACGCAGCTGCACCACAAACACCCAGTCTCTAGGTTAGAGGGAGAGGGAAGGACCAGGGAGACAGAGTGTGTCAGAGAGAGAGGAAGGGCAGGACAGGAGGGAGAGAGATTGAGTCAGAGAGAAACGGAGGGAGGTGGGGAGAGAGAGAGACACCGAGGGAGGGGGATCGAGAGTGAGAGAAGATGGAGAGAGAACGAAGGAGCAGGGAGAGACAAAGGGAGAGAGAGAGAGAAGGGAGAGATAAGGTGAGGGAGGGAGAGAGAGAAATAGGGGAGGACATAATGAGAGAGGGGTCAGAGAGAGGGGGGACAGAGAGAGGGGGACAGAGAGAGGGGGGACAGAAAAGGGGGGAGATAGAGAGTGCGACAGAGAGAGGGGCACAGAGAGTGGGGTACAGAGTGGGGGGGAGAGAGGGGGACAGAGAGAGGGGGACAGAGAGTGGGGGATGGAGAGAGTGGGGGACAGAGAGAGAGGGGGGGCAGAGAGAGAGGGGGCAGAGAGAGAGGGAGCAGGGAGAGGGCGACAGAGGTGGGCAGAGAGCCGGGGAGAGATCGACGGGACAGAGAGAGGGGGACAGAGAGAGTGGGGGAGAGAGAGAGAGAGGGGACAGAGACAAGGGGGGACAGAGAGATGGTGACAGAGAGATGGTGACAGAGAGAAGGGGACAGAGAGAGGGGTACAGAGTGGGAGAGAGAGAGGGGGTCAGAGAGAGGGGGACAGAGAGTGGGGGGATGGAGAGAGTGGGGGACAGAGAGAGGGGTACAGAGAGAGGTGACAGAGAGAGGGCGACAGAGTGGGGGTCAGACAGCGGGGGGGAGAGAGAGGGGACAGAGAGAGGGGGACAGAGAGAGAGGGGGAGATAGAGGGGACAGAGAGAGGGGGACAGAGAGAGGGGAAGATAGAGGGGACAGAGAGTGGGGGACAGAGAGGGTACAGAGTGGGGAGAGAGAGGGGGTCAGAGAGAGGGGGACAGAGAGTGTGGGGATGGAGAGAGTGGGGGACAGAGAGAAAGGGGGACAGAGAGGGGGGCAGAGAGAAGGGGGCAGAGAGAGGGTAACAGAGGGGGGGTCAGAGAGCGGGGGAGAGAAATAGGGGACAGAGAGAGGAGGACAGAGAGAGGGGGAGATAGAGGGGACAGACAGCGGGGGAGAGAGATAGGGGACGGAGAGAGGAGGACAGAGAGAGGGGGAGATAGAGGGGACAGAGAGAGGGGGACAGAGATAGGGGGACAGAGAGGGGTACAGAGTGGGGGGAGAGAGGGGGACAGAGAGTGGGGGGATGGAGAGAGTGGGGGACAGAGAGAGAGGGGGACAGAGAGAGAGAGGGGGACGGGGGGGATGGAGAGAGTGGGGGACAGAGAGAGAGAGGGGGACAGAGAGAGAGGGGGACAGAGAGGGGGGTACAGAGAGAGAGGGGGCAGAGAGAGGGCAACAGAGAGGGGGTCAGAGAGCGGGGGAGAGAGAGAGGGGGCCAGAGAGAAAGGGGAACAGAGAGAGGGGGGCAGAGAGAGGGGTACAGAGAGAGGCGGAGAGAAAGAGAGGGACAGAGAGAGAGGCGGGTGGGAGAGAGAGGGGGTCAGAGAGAGGCGGATGGCAGAGAGAGAAGGACAGAGAGAGAGGGAACAGAGAGAGGGGTACAGAGAGAGAGTGTGAAAAAGAGGGGGGATAGAGAGAGGCGGGTAGGAGACAGAGAGGGACAGAGAGAGGGCGACAGAGAGAGGGGGCAGAGAGCGGGGCAGAGGGAGAGGCAGGTGGGAGAGAGACGGGGTCAGAAAGAGGGGGACAGAAAGAGGGCGACAGAGAGAGGGGGCAGGGAGCGGGGGAGAGGGAGAGGCGGTTGGGAGAGAGAGGGGGTCACAGAGAGGGGAACAGAGAGAGGGGGACAGAGAGAGGAGGACAGAGAGTGAGGGGGACAGAGAGAGAGGGGACAGAAAGAGGGTGACAAAGAGAGGGGGACAGAGTGGGGGAGACAGAGAGCGAGGGAGACAGAGAGAGGGGAGACAGAGAGAGGGGAGACAGAGAGAGCGGGAGACAGAGAGAGAGGGAACAGAGAGAGATGGGACAGAGAGAGAGGTGTAGAGAGAGAGGGACAGAGAGAGAGAGGGGGACAGAGAGAGTGGGACAGAGAGAGGGGGGTCAGAGAGAGGGCGACAGAGAGGGGTGGAACAGAGAGAGCGGAACAAAGAGAGAGGGGGACAGAGAGAGAGGGTACAGAGAGAGAGGAGGACAGAGAGTGGGTACAGAGAGAGAGGGGGACAGAAAGAGAGGGGCAGAGAGAGAGGGGGGCAGAAAGAGATGGGGTCAGAGACAGAGGGGGTCAGAGAGAGAGGGGCAGAGAGAGAGGGGGACAGAGAGAGAGGGGCAAAGAGAGAGAGGGGGCAGAGGGGGGACAGAGAGAGTGGGGGACAGAGAGAGGGGCAGAGAGAGAGGGGGGCAGAGAGAGAGAGGGGGTCAGAGACAGAGGGGGTCAGAGAGAGAGGGGCAGACAGAGAGGGGGACAGAGAGAGAGGGGCAGAGAGAGAGAGGGGGTCAGAGGGAGGGACAGAGAGAGGGGGACAGAGAGAGAGGGGGCAGAAAGAGGCAACAGAGAGAGGGGGACAGAGAGAGAGGGGGACAGAGAGAGGAGGAACAGAGAAAGGAGGAACAGAGAGAAGGGGGGATAGAGAGATGGTGACAGAGGGGGGCAGAGAGAGGGAGACAGAGAGAGGGAGACAGAGAGAGGGGGGACAGAGAGAGGGGTCGGGTGGCAGAGAGAGTGGGGGCAGAGAGATGGCAACAGAGAGGGGGTCAGACAGCGGGCGGGAGAGAAGAGGGGACAGAGAGAGGGAGGCAGAGAGAGAGGGGGACAGAGAGAGGGGGGTACAGAGAGAGAGGGGGCAGAGAGAGGGCAACAGAGAGGGGGTCAGAGAGCGGGGGAGAGAGAGAGGGGACAGAGAGAGGGGGACAGAGAGAGAGGGGAGAAAGAGAGGGGGACAGAGAGAGAGGGGGACAGAGAGAGGGGGGGACAGAGAGACGGTGACAGAGAGAGGGACGACAGCGAGAGAGGGGGGCAGTGAGGTGGTACAGGGAGAGGCGGGTGTGAGAGAGGGGGTCAGAGACAGGGTGACAGAGAGAGGGTGACAGCGAGAGAGGGTAACAGAGAGAGGGGGGACAGGGAGCGGGGGAGATAGAGGGGGTCAGAGAGAGAGAGGGGGACAGAGAGAGTGGGGGTCAGAGAGAGGGCAACAGAGAGAGGGGGACAGAGACTGGGGGAGATAGAGGGAGTCAGAGAGAGAGGGGGGACAGAGAGAGGGGGGACAGAGAGGGGGGGACAGAGAGAGGGGACAGAGAGAGGGGGAACAGAGAAAGGGGGAACAGTGAGAAGGGGGATAGTAAGACGGTGACAGAGAGGGGGGGCAGAGAGAGGGAGACAGAGAGAGGGGTACAGAGTGGGGGGGAGAGAGGGGGTCAGAGAGAGGGGTACAGAGTGGGGGGAAGAGAGGGGGTCAGAGAGAGGGGGACAGAGAGTGGGGGGGCAGAGAGAGTGGGGGCAGAGAGAGAGGGGGCAGAGAGAAAGGGTGACAAAGAGGGGGTCAGAGAGCGGGAGAGAGAGAGGGGGGGCAGTGAGAGAGGGATAGAGTGAGGGGGACAGAGAGAGGGGGGCACAGAGAGAGGGGGCAGGGAGAGAGGGTGACAGAGAGGGGGTCAAAGAGCGGGAGAGAGAGAGAGGGGACAGAGAGAGGGGAACAGAGAGAGAGAAGGGACAGAGAGAGGGGTCGGGGGGGCAGAGAGAGTGGGACAGAGAGAGTGGGACAGAGAGAGGGGCGACAGCGAGAGAGGGGGCAGAGAGATGGGGGCAGAGAGAGAGGGGGCAGAGAGAGAGGGGGCAGAGAGAGAGAGAGGGGGCAGAGAGACGGCGACAGAGAGAGGGGCGACAGAGAGCGCGGGCGACAGAGAGGGGTCAGAGAGCGGGAAGAGAGAGAGGGGGACAGAGAGGGAGGGGACAGAGAGAGGGGGACAGAGAGAGGGGGGGACAGAGAGAGGGGGACAGAGAGAGGGGGGGACAGAGATAGGGGGCAGAGAGAGGCGGGACAGAGAGAGGGGGAACAGAGAGAGGGGGGCAGATAGAGGGGGGACAGAGAGGGGGTACAGAGAGAGGGGGGAACAGAGAGAGGGGGGACAGAGAGAGAGGGGGTACAGAGAGAGGAGGACAGAGAGAGGGGGGCAGAGAGAGGGGGACAGAGAGCGGGAGATAGGGGACATTGAGAAGGGGATAGAGAGAGGGCGACAGAGAGAGAGGGGGGGACAGAGAGAGGGGGGAAAGAGAGGGGGCAGAGAGATAGGGGCAGAAAGAGGGCAACAGAGAGGGAATCAGAGAGCGGGGAGAGAGAGGGGACAGAGAGAGGGGGACAGAGAGAGGGGGGCAGAGAGAGAGGGGGCAGAGAGAGGGGGTGACAGAGAGGTGGTCTGAGAGCGGGAGAGAGAGGGCACTGTGAGAGGGGGATAGAGAGAGGGGGACAGAGAGTGAGTGGGACAGAGAGAGAGGGGGCAGAAAGAGGGAGACAGAGAGCGAGGGAGACAGAGAGAGGGGAGACAGAGAGAGGGGAGACAGAGAGAGAAGGAGACAGAGAGAGAGGGGACAGAGAGAGAGGGGACAGAGAGAGAGGGGACAGAGAGAGTGGGACAGAGAGAGGGGGGTCAGAGAGAGGGCGACAGAAAGGGGTGGAACAGAGAGAGCGGGACAAAGAGTGAGGGGGACAGAGAGAGAGGGTACAGAGAGAGAGGGGGACAGAGAGAGGTTACAGAGAGAGAGGGGGACAGAAAGAGAGGGTACAGAGAGAGGGGGCAGAGAGAGACGGGGTCAGAGACAGAGGGGGTCAGAGAGAGAGGGGCAGAGAGGGAGGGGCACAGAGAGAGAGGAGGGCAGATTGAGAGGGCAGAGAGAGAGAGGGGGGCGGGGGGGGGGCAGGGGGGACAGAGAGACGGGGACAGAGAGAGGGGGAACAGAGAAAGGGGGAACAGAGAGAAGGGGGATAGAGAGACGGTGACAGAGGGGGGGCAGAGAGAGGGAGACAGAGAGAGTGGGACAGAGAGAGAGAGGGGGACAGAGAGAGGGGTCGGGGGCAGAGAGAGTGGGGGCAGAGACAGGGCAACAGAGAGGGGGTCAGAGAGCCGGGGAGAGAGAGAGGGGACAGAGAGAGGGGGGCAGAGAGAGAGGGGAGAGAGAGAGGGGGGGGCAGAGGGGGTGGCAGAGAGAGTGGGGGACAGAGAGACGGGGACAGAGACAGGGGGAACAGAGAAAGGGGGAACAGAGAGAAGGGGGGATAGAGAGACGGTGACAGAGGGGGGGTGCAGAGAGAGGGAGACAGAGAGAGTGGGACAGAGAGAGAGAGGGGGACAGAGAGAGGGGTCGGAGGCAGAGAGAGTGGGGGCAGAGACAGGGCAACAGAGAGGGGGTCAGAGAGCCGGGGAGAGAGAGAGGGGACAGAGAGAGGGGGGCAGAGAGAGAGGGGAGAGAGAGAGGGGGGGGCAGAGGGGGTGGCAGAGAGAGTGGGGGACAGAGAGACGGGGACAGAGACAGGGGGAACAGAGAAAGGGGGAACAGAGAGAAGGGGGGATAGAGAGACGGTGACAGAGGGGGGGTGCAGAGAGAGGGAGACAGAGAGAGTGGGACAGAGAGAGAGAGGGGGACAGAGAGGGGTCGGGGGAAGAAAGAGTGGGGGCAGAGACAGAGCAACAGAGAGGGGGTCAGAGAGCCGGGGAGAGAGAGAGGGGACAGAGAGAGGGGGACAGAGAGAGAGAGAGGGGAGAGAGAGAGAGGGGGCAGAGGGGGTGGCAGAGAGAGTGGGGGACAGAGAGACGGGGACAGAGAGAAGGGGAACAGAGAAAGGGTGAACAGAGAGAAGGGGGGATAGAGAGACGGTGACAGGGGGGGCAGAGAGAGGGAGACAGAGAGAGTGGGACAGAGAGAGAGAGGGACAGAGAGAGGGGTCGGGGGCAGAGAGAGTGGGGGCAGAGACAGGGCAACAGAGAGGGGGTCAGAGAGCGGGGGAGAGAGAGGGGACAGAGAGAGGGGGACAGAGAGAGAGGGGAGAGAGAGAGAGGGGGACAGTGAGGTGGTACAGGGAGAGGCGCGTGTGAGAGTGTGGGGGTCAGAGAGAGGGCGACAGAGAGAGGGCGACAGCGAGAGAGGGTAACAGAGAGAGGGGGGACAGGGAGCGGGGGAGAAAGAGGGGGTCAGAGAGAGAGAGGGGGACAGAGAGAGTGGGCGTCAGAGTGAGGGCAACAGAGAGCGGGAGACAGAGAGTGGGGGAGATAGAGGGGGTCAGAGAGAAGGGGGGAAAGAGAGAGGGGGGACAGAGAGAGGGGGGCAGAGAGGGGGGGGAAAGAGAGAGGGGGAACAGAGAATGGGGGAACAGAGAGAAGGGGGATAGAAAGACGGTGACAGAGAGGGGGAGCAGAGAGAGGGAGACAGAGAGAGGGGTACAGAGTGGGGGAGAGAGAGGGAGTCAGAGAGAGGGGGACAGAGAGTGGGGGGGGGGCAGAGAGGGCGGCAGAGAGAGTGGGGGCAGAGAGAGAGGGGGCAGAGAGAAAGGGTGACAGGGAGGAGGTCAGAGAGCGGGAGAGAGAGAGAGGGGGTCAGAGAGAGAGGGGGTCAGAAAGAGAGAGGGGGACAGAGAGAGTGGGGGTCAGAGAGAGGGCGACAGAGAGCAGGGGACAGAGAGTGGGGGAGATGGAGGGGGTCAGAGAGAGAGGGGGGACAGAGAGAGGGGGGGTGGGAGAGGGGGGACCGAGAGGGGGGGTGGACAGAGAGAGGGGTACAGAGAGAGGGGGAACAGCAAAAGGGGGAACAGAGAGAAGGGGGATAGAAAGACGGTGACAGAGAGGGGGTGCAGAGAGAGGGAGACAGAGAGAGGGGCAGAAAGAGAGGATGACAGAGAAGGGGTTAGAGAGCGGGAGATAGAGAGAGGGGGCAGTGAGATGGGGATAGAGAGAGGGGGACAGAGAGAGGGGGCAGGGAGAGAGGGTGACAGAGAGGGGGTCAAAGAGCGGGGGAGAGAGAGAGGGGGATAGAGAGAGGGGAACAGAGAGAGAGAAGGGACAGAGAGAGGGGTCGGGGGGGCAGAGAGAGTGGGACAGAGAGAGGGGCGACAGCGAGAGAGGGGGACAGTGAGGTGGTACAGGGAGAGGCGGGTGTGGGAGAGGGGGTCAGAGAGAGGGCGACAGAGAGAGGGGCGACAGCGAGAGAGGGCAACAGTGAGAGGGGGGACAGGGAGCGGGGGAGATAGAGGGGGTCAGAGAGAGAGGGAGTCAGAGAGAAAGAAGGAGACAGAGAGAGTGGGGGTCAGAGAGAGGGCGTCAGAGAGAGAGGGGGCGGAGAGATGGGGGGGCAGAGAGAGGGGACAGAGAGAGAGGGGGCAGAGAGAGAGAGGGGGCAGAGAGATGGGGACAGAGAGATGGGGACAGAGAGAGGGCGACAGAGAGAGGGGTACAGAGAGATGGGGACAGAGAGAGGGCGACAGTGAGAGAGGGGACAGAGAGATGGGGATAGAGAGAGGGTTACAGAGAAAGAGGGAGCAGAGAGATGGGGGGCAGAGAGAGAGGTGGCAGAGAGAGGGGGCAGAGAGAGAGAGGGGGGGCAGAGAGAGGGGGACAGAGAGACGGCAACAGAGAGAGGGGCGACAGAGACAGCGGGCGACAGAGAGGGGGTCAGAGAGCGGGGAGAGAGAGAGTACACAGAGAGAGGGGGACAGAGAGAGGGGGGACAGAGAGGAGGGGCAGAGAGAGGGGGGACAGAGAGAGCGGGGGACAGAGAGAGGGGGACAGAGAGAGAGGGGGGACAGAGAGAGGGGGACAGAGAGGGACAGAGAGATGAGGGACAGAGAGAGGGACAGAGAGAGAGGGGGACAGAGAGAGGGGGGCAGAGAGAGGGGGGCAGAGAGAGGGGGACAGAGAGAGAGGGGGGCAGAGAGAGGGGGGAAGAGAGTGGGGGACAGAGAGAGGGGGACTGAGTGGGAGAGAGTGAGGGGGCAGAGAGAGGGGGAGAGATAGTGGGCACGAGAGAGGGCAACAGAGAGAGGGGGACAGAGACCGGGACAGAGAGAGGGGGCAGACAGAGGGGGACAGAGAGAGAGAGCGGGACAGAGAGAGGGGGACAGAGAGGGGGGACAGAGATCGAGAGGGACAGAGAGAGGGGGACAGAGAGAGAGCGGGTCGGAGAGAGAGGGGGAAAGAGAGGGGGGACAGAGAAAGGGCGGGAAAGAGAGAGAGAGAGGGGACAGAGAGAGGGGGAGACAGAGAGCTGGGGGACAGAGAGAGGATGACAGAGAGTGGGGGACAGAGAGCGAGGGACAGAGAGCGCGGGACAGAGAGTGGGGCACAGAGAGTGGGGAAGATAGAGGGGGTCAGAGGGAGTGGGGACAGAGAAAGGGTTACAGAGTGGGGGAAAGAGAGGTTGTCAGAGAAAGGGGAGCAGAGAGAGGAGGACAGAGAGGGGGACAGAGAGAGAGGGACAGAGAGAGAGAGGGACAGAGAGAGAGAGGGACAGAGAGACGGCAACAGAGAGAGGGGGACAGAGAGAGGGGCAGAGAGAGGGCGACAGAGAGGGGGTTAGAGAGCGGGGGAGAGAGAGGGGACAGAGAGATGGGGACAGAGAGAGGGCGACAGAGAGAGAGGGGACAGAGAGATGTGGCAGAGAGAGAGGGGGCAGAGAGAGAGGGGGCAGAGAGAGAGGGGGCAGAGAGAGGGGGACAGAGAGACGGCAACAGAGAGAGGGGCGACAGAGTGAACGGGCGACAGAGAGCCGGTCAGAGAGCGGGGACAGAGAGAGTACACAGAGAGAGGGGGACAGAGAGAGGAGGGGACAGAGAGGAGGGGCCGAGAGAGGGGGGACAGAGATGGGGGGAACAGAGAGAGGGGGGCAGAGAGAGCGGGGACAGAGAGAGGGGGAACAGAGAGAGAGGGGGACAGAGAGGAGGGGCAGAGAGAGAGGGGACAGAGAGAGAGGGGACAGAGAGAGAGAGGTGTAGAGAGAGAGGGACAGAGAGAGAGAGGGGGACAGAGAGAGAGAGTGGGACAGAGAGAGTGGGACAGAGAGAGGGGGGTCAGAGAGAGAGCGACAGAGAGGGGTGGAAAAGAGAGAGCGGGACAAAGAGCGAGGGGGACAGAGAGAGGGTACAGAGAGAGAGGGGGGACAGAAAGAGAGGGTACCGAGAGAGAGGGGCAGAGAGAGAGGTGGTCAGAGACAGAGGGGGTCAGAGAGAGAGGGGCAGAGAGAGAGGGGTTTAGAGAGAGAGGGGTCAGAGAGAGAGATGGGGCAGAAAGAGGCAACAGAGAGAGGGGGACAGAGAGAGAGGGGGACAGAGAGAGGGGGACAGAGAGAGGGGGAACACAGAAAGGAGGAACAGAGAGAAGGGGGGATACAGAGACGGTGACAGAGAGGGGGGGCAGAGAGAGGGAGACAGACAGAGGGGTACAGAGAGTGGGGGGGCAGAGAGGTGGGCAGAGAGAGTGGGGGCAGAGAGAGGGGGCAGAGAGAAAGGGTGACAGAGAAGGGGTCAGAGAGCGGGAGAGAGAGAGAGGGGGCAGAGAGAGGGGGATAGAGAGAGGGGGACAGAGAGGTGGTCAAAGAGTGGGGGAGAGAGAGGGGACAGAGTGAGAGGGCCAGGAGTGAGAGGGACAGAGAGAGGGGGATAGAGAGAGGAGAACAGAGAGAGGGAAACAGAGAGAGGGGGGCAGAGAGGGGGGTCGGGGGGCAGAGAGAGGGGGGGCAGAGAGAGGGCAACAGAGAGGGGGTCAGAGAGCAGGGGAGAGAGGAGGTCAGGGAGCGTGGGAGAGAGAGGGGACAGATAGACGGGACAGAGAGAGGGGGGACAGAAAGAGAGGGGCTCAGAGAGCCGGCGACAGAGAGAGGGGAACAGAGAGTGGGGGAGATAGAGTGGGTCAGTGAGAGAGAGGGGGACAGAGAGAAAAGGGGGCCGAAAGAGGAGACAGAGAGAGGGGGACAGAGAGAGAGGAGGACAGAGAGAGAAGGGGTCAGAGAGGGGAGGGACAGAGAGAGGAGGGGACAGAGAGGGGGGTGCAAAGAGAGGGTGAACAGAGAAAGGTGGGACAGAGAGAAGGGGGGATAGAGAGACGGTGACAGAGAGAGGGGGCAGAGGGAGAGAGAGAGGGGTACAGTGTGGGGGAGAGAGGGGGGTCAGAGAGAGGAGGACAGAGAGTGGGCGGATGGAGAGAGTTGGGGATAGAGAGAGAGAGAGGGGGACAGAGAGAGAGGGGGACAGTGAGGGGACAGAGAGAGTGCGACAGAGAGGGGGTTAGAGACCGGGGGAGAGAGAGAGGGGACAGAGAGAGGGCGACAGAGAGAGAGGGGGCAGAGAGATGGGGGCAGAGAGAGGGGGCAGAGAGAGAGGGGGCAGAGAGAGAGGGGGACAGTGAGGGGGGCAGAGAGAGGGCGACAGAGAGGGGGTTAGAGAGCGGGGGAGAGAGAGAGGGGACAGAGAGAGGGCGACAGAGAGAGAGGAGGCAGAGAGAGGGGGACAGAGAGACGGCAACAGAGAGAGGGGCGACAGAGAGAGCGGGCGACAGAGCGGGGGTCAGACAGCGGGGAGAGACAGAGTACACAGAGAGAGGGGGACAGAGAGAGGGGGGACAGAGAGGAGGGGCAGAGAGAGGGGGAACAGAGAGAGGGGGAACAGAGAGAGGGGGAACAGAGAGAAGGGGGACAGAGAGAGGGGGTACAGAGAGAGGAGGACAGAGAGAGGGGGACAGTGAGCGGGAGAGAGACAGGGGACAGTGAGAAGGGGAAAGAGAGAGGGGGGACAGAGATAGGGGGCAGAAAGAGGGCAACAGAGAGGGGGGCAGAGAGCGGGGGAGAGAGAGAGAGGGGGCAGAGAGAGAGGGGGCAGAGAGGGGGGGGGCAGAGAGAGGGGGTGACAGAGAGGTGGTCAGAGAGCGGGAGAGAGAGGGGACTGTGAGAGGGGGACAGAGAGAGGGGGCAGTGAGAGAGGGGGCAGAGAGAAAGGGCGACAGAGAGGAGGTCAAAGAGCGGGGGAGAAAGAGAGGGGACAGAGAGAGGGGGATAGAGAGAGGGAGACAGAGAGAAGGGGACAGAGAGAGGGCGACAGAGTGAGGGGGAACAGAGAGACGGGAACAGAGAGAGGGGGACAGAGATGGAGGGGGACAGAGACGGGGACGGGGTTCAGAGGGGGGCAGAGAGAGAGAGGGGGCAGAGAGAGTGGGCAGAAAGAGAGGATGACAGAGAAGGGGTTAGAGAGCGGGAGATAGAGAGAGGGGGCAGTGAGATGGGGATAGAGAGATGGGGACAGAGAGAGAGGGGCAGGGAGAGAGGGTGAGAGAGGGGGGTCAAAGAGCAGGGGAGAGAGAGAGGGGACAGAGAGAGGGGGATAGAGAGACGGGAACAGAGAGAGAGAAGGGACAGAGAGAGGAGTCGGGGGCAGAGAGAGTGGGACAGAGCGAGTGGGACAGAGAGAGGGGCGACAGCGAGAGAGGGGGACAGTGAGGTGTTACAGGGAGAGGCGGGTGTGAGAGAGGGGGTCAGAGAGAGGGCGACAGAGAGAGGGCGACAGCGAGAGAGGGCAACAGTGAGAGGGCGGACAGGGAGCGGGGGAGATAGAGGGGGTCAGAGAGAGAGGGAGTCAGAGAGAAAGAAGGAGACAGAGAGAGTGGGGGTCAGAGAGAGGGCGTCAGAGAGCGGGGAAGAGAGAGGGGACAGAGAGATGGGGACAGAGAGAGGGCGACAGAGAGAGAGGGGGCGGAGAGATGGGGGGGCAGAGAGAGGGGACAGAGAGAGAGGGGGCAGAGAGAGAGAGAGGGGGCAGAGAGAGGGGGACAGAGAGATGGGGACAGAGAGAGGGCGACAGAGAGAGGGGGACGGAGAGATGGGGACAGAGAGAGGGTGACAGAGAAAGAGGGAGCAGAGAGATGGGGGCAGAGAGAGAGGTGGCAGAGAGAGGGGGCAGAGAGAGAGAGGGGGCAGAGAGAGGGGGACAGAGAGACGGCAACAGAGAGAGGGGCGACAGAGACAGCGGGCGACAGAGAGGGGGTCAGAGAGCGGGGAGAGAGAGAGTACACAGAGAGAGGGGGACAGAGAGAGGGGGGTCAGAGAGGAGGGGCAGAGAGAGGGGGGACAGAGAGAGCGGGGGGCAGAGAGAGGGGGACAGAGAGAGCGGGGGGACAGAGAGAGGGGGACAGAGAGGGACAGAGAGATGAGGGACAGAGAGAGGGACAGAGAGAGAGGGGGGCAGAGAGAGGGGGGGGCAGAGAGAGGGGGGGCAGAGAGAGGGGGACAGAGAGAGAGGGGGGCAGAGAGAGGGGGGAAGAGAGTGGGGGACAGAGAGAGGGGGACTGAGTGGGAGAGAGTGAGGGGGCAGAGAGAGGGGGAGAGATAGTGGGCACGAGAGAGGGCAACAGAGAGAGGGGGACAGAGACCGGGACAGAGAGAGGGGGCAGACAGAGGGGGACAGAGAGAGAGAGCGGGACAGAGAGAGAGGGGGACAGAGAGGGGGGACAGAGAGCGAGAGGGACAGAGAGAGGGGGACAGAGAGAGAGCGGGTCGGAGAGAGAGGGGGAAAGAGAGGGGGGACAGAGAAAGGGCGGGAAAGAGAGAGAGAGGGGGGACAGAGAGAGGGGGAGACAGAGAGCTGGGGGACAGAGAGAGGATGACAGAGAGTGGGGGACAGAGAGCGAGGGACAGAGAGCGCGGGACAGAGAGTGGGGCACAGAGAGTGGGGAAGATAGAGGGGGTCAGAGGGAGTGGGGACAGAGAAAGGGTTACAGAGTGGGGGAAAGAGAGGGTGTCAGAGAAAGGGGGGCAGAGAGAGGAGGACAGAGAGGGGGACAGAGAGAGAGGGACAGAGAGAGAGGGACAGAGAGAGAGAGGGGGACAGAGAGACGGCAACAGAGAGAGGGGCGACAGAGAGAGCGGGCGACAGAGAGGGGTCAGAGAGCGGGGAGAGAGAGAGTACACAGAGAGAGAGGGGACAGAGAGGGGGGGACAAGAGAGGAGGGGCTGAGAGAGGGGGACAGAGAGAGGGGGAACAGAGAGAGGGGGGGCAGAGAGAGGGGGGACAGAGAGAGGGGGAACAGAGAGAGGGGGGAACAGAGAGAGGGGGGACAGAGAGAGGGGGTACAGAGAGAGGAGGACAGAGAGAGGGGGACAGAGAGCGGGAGAGAGACAGGGGACAGTGAGAAGGGGATAGAGGGAGGGGGGCAGAGAGAGAGAGGGGGACAGAGAGAGGGGGGCAGAGGGAGAGGGGGTAGAGAGAGGGGGTGACAGAGAGGTGGTCAGAGAGTGGGAGAGAGAGGAGACTGTGAGAGGGGGACAGAGAGAGAGGGGGCAGTGAGGAGCGGGCAGAGAGAAAGGGCGACAGAGAGGGGGTCAAAGAGCAGGGGAGAAAGAGAGGGGACAGAGAGAGGGGGATAGAGAGAGGGCGACAGAGTGAGGGGGGACATAGAGAGGGGGACAGAGAGAGGGCGACAGCGAGAGAGGGCAATAGAGAGGGGGGACAGAGAGCGGGGTAGATAGAGGCGGTCAGAGAGAGAGGGGGTCAGAGAGAGAGTGGGGGACAGAGAGAGTGGGGGTCAGAGAGAGGGCGACAGAGAGCAGGGGACAGAGAGTGGGGGAGATAGAGGGGGTCAGAGAGAGAGGGGGGACAGAGAGAGAGAGGGGGACAGAGAGATGGGGGGACAGAGAGAGGGGGACAGAGAGAGGGGGAACAGAGAAAGGGGGAACAGAGAGAAGAGGGGATAGAAAGACGGTGACAGAGAGGGGGGGCAGAGAGAGGGAGACAGAGAGAGGGGTACAGAGTGGGGGTGAGAGAGAGAGGGTCAGAGAGCGGGAGAGAGAGGGGGCAGTGAGAGGGGGATAGAGAGAGGGGGACAGAGAGAGGGGGCAGAGAGCGAGGGACAGAGAGCGCGGGACAGAGAGTGGGGCACAGAAAGTGGGGAAGATAGAGGGGGTCAGAGGGAGTGGGGACAGAGACAGGGTCACAGAGTGGGGGAAAGAGAGGGTGTCAGAGAAAGGGGGGCAGAGAGAGGAGGACAGAGAGAGGCAGGTGGGAGAGAGAGGGGGACAGAGAAATGGGGGACAGAGAGGGGGACAGAGAGAGAGGGGGACATAGAGGGGGGACAGAGAGAGGGGGACAGAGTGGGTGGGACAGAGCGAGGGGGACAGAGAGTGGGGGACAGAGAGAGGGTGACAGATATGGCAACAGAGAGAGGGGGGCAGAGAGAGGAGGACAGAGAGAGGGGGACAGCGGGGGCAGAGAGGGGGGGGGACAGAGAGGGGGGGACAGAGAGATAGTGACTGGGAGGGGGCATAGAGAGCGGAGACAGAGAGAGGGCAACAGTGATGGGGGACAGAGAGTGGGGGAGATAGAGGGTGTCAGAGAGAGAGGGGGTCAGTGAGAGAGAGGGGGACAGAGAGAGAAGGGGGCAGAAAGAGGAGACAGAGAGAGGGGGATAGAGAGAGAGGAGGACAGAGAGAGAAGGGGTCAGAGAGACGGGGGGACAGAGAGGGGGGATAGAGAAAGGTGGGACAGAGAGAAGGGGGGATAGAGAGACGGTGACAGGGAGAGGGGGCAGAGGGAGAGAGAGAGGGGAACAGTGTGGGGGAGAGAGGGGGGTCAGAGAGAGGGGGACAGAGAGTGGGCGGATGGAGAGAGTGGGGGATAGAGAGAGAGAGGGTGACAGAGAGGGGGACATAGAGGGGGGCAGAGAGAGAGGTGGCAGAGAGAGGGCGACAGAGAGGGCGTCAGAGAGCGGGGAAGAGAGAGGGCGACAGAGAGAGAGGGCACAGAGAGACGGGGACAGAAAGAGGGCGACAGAGAGAGAGAGGGGTTGGAGAGATGGGGGCAGAGAGAGAGGTGGCAGAGAGAGAGGGGGCAGAGAGAGAGAGGGGGACAGAGAGACGGCAACAGAGAGAGGGGCGACAGAGAGAGCGGGCGACAGAGAGGGGGTCAGAGAGCGGGGAGAGAGAGAGTACACAGAGAGAGGGGGACAGAGAGAGGGGGACAGAGAGGAGGGACGGAGAGAGGGGGGACAGAGAGAGGGGGAACAGAGAGGGGGGGCAGAGAAAGGGGGGACAGAGAGAGGGGGAACAGAGAGAGGGGGGAACACAGAGGGGGGGACAGAGAGAGGGGGTACAGAGAGAGGAGGATAGAGAGGGGGGAGGGGGGAACAGAGAGAGGGGTGACAGAGAGAGGGGGTAGCAGAGAGGGGGACAGAGAGTGGGGGCAGAGAGCGGAAGAGAGAGAGGGGGACAGTGAGAAGGGGATACAGAGAGGGGGACAGAGTGAGAGGGGACAGAGAGAGGGGGGACAGAGAAGGGGGCACAGAGATAGGGGGCAGAAAGAGGGCAACAGAGGGGGCGTCAGAGAGCGGGGGAGAGTGGGGACGGAGAGAGGGGGGCAGAGAGAGGGGGCAGAGAGAGAGGGGGCAGAGAGATAGGGGGCAGAGAGAGGGCAACAGAGAGGGCGTCACAGAGCGGGGGAGAGAGAGTGGGGACAGAGAGAGGGGGACAGAGAGAGGGGGCAGAGAGAGAGGGGGCAGAGAGATAGGGGGCAGAGAGAGGGGATGACAGAGAGGTGGTCAGAGAGCGGGAGAGAGAGGGGACTGTGAAAGGGGGACAGAGACAGGGGGCAGTGAGAGGGGGGGCAGAGAGAGAGGGCGACAGAGAGGGGGTCAAAGTGCGGGGGAGAAAGTGAGGGGACAGAGAGAAGGGGATAGAGAGAGGGAGACAGAGAGAAGGGGACAGAGAGAAGGCGACAGAGTGAGGGGGGAAAGAGTGAGGGGGACAGAGACGGGGGCGGGGTTCAGACAGAGGGGGGCAGAGAGAGGGGGCAGAGAGAGGGAAACAGAGAAGGGGATAGAGAGAGGGGAACAGAGAGAGAGAAGAGACAGAGAGAGGGGTCGGGGGGGCAGAGAGAGTGGGACAGAGAGTGTGGGACAGAGAGAGGGGCGACAGCGAGAGAGGGGGACAGTGAGGTGGTACAGGGAGAGGCTGGTGTGAGAGAGGGGGTCAGAGAGAGGACAACAGAGAGAGGGGGGGCAGAGAGCGGGGGAGATAGAGGGGGTCAGAGAGAGAGAGGGGACAGAGAGAGGGCGACAGAGAGCAGGGGACAGAGAGTGGGGGAGATAGAGCTGGTCAGAGAGAGAGTGGGGGACAGAGAGAGTGGGACAGAGAGAGGGGGAACAGAGAAAGGGGGAACAGAGAGAAGGGGGGATAGAAAGACGGTGACAGAGAGGGGGGCAGAGAGAGGGAGACAGAGAGAGGGGTACAGAGTGGGGGTGAGAGAGGGGGTCAGAGAGAGGGGGGCAGAGAGTGGGGGAACAGAGAGGGGGGCAGAGAGAGTGGGTGCAGAGAGAGAGGAGGCAGAGAGAAAGGGTGAGAGAGAGGTGTCAGAGAGCGGGAGAGAGAGAGAGGGGGCAGTGAGAGGGGGATAGAGAGAGGGGGACAGAGAGAGGGGGGCAGAGAGAGGGGGCAGAGAGAGGGCGACAGAGAGAGGCTCAAAGAGCGGGGGAGAGAGAGGTGACAGAGTAAGGGGGACATGAGTGAGGGGGACAGAGAGAGGGGAACAGAGAGAGGGGAACAGAGAGAGGGAAACAGAGAGAGGGGGACAGAGAGAGGGGGCGGGGGGGCAGAGAGAGCGGGGGCAGAGAGAGGGCAACAGAGTGGGTGTCAGAGAGCGGGGAGAGAGGGGGTCAGAGAGCGGGGGAGAGAGGGGGTCAGAGAGGGTGGGAGAGAGAGGGGACAGATAGAGGGGGACAGAGAGAGAGGGGACAGAGAGAGAGGGGGACAGAGAGACGGCGACAGAGAGAGGGGGACAGAGAGTGGGAGAGATAGAGGGGGTCAGAGAGAGAGGGGGTCAGTGAGAGAGAGGGGGACAGAGAGAGAAGGGGCAGAGAGAGGGGGATAGAGAGAGGAGGACAGAGAGAGGGGGGGACAGAGAGAGGGGGACAGAGAGATGGGGGCAGAGAGAGGGGTTCACAGAGAGAGGGGGACAGAGAGAGGGAGACAGAGAGAGAGAGGGACAGAGAGAGAGGGGGACAGAGAGAGGGTGGGTCAGAGCGTGTGGGGCAGAGAAGGATAGGGGCAGACAGAGGGGGACAGAGTGAGAGGGGCAGGGAGAGAGGGACAGAGAGAGGGGGCAGAGAGAGGGGGGCAGAGAGAGGGGGCAGAGAGAGAGGGGACAGAGAACATAGAACATAGAACATAGAAGAATACAGCGCAGTACAGGCCCTTTAGCCCTCGATGTTGCGCCGATCCAAGCCCACCTAACCTATACTAACCCACTATCCTCCATATACCTATCCAATGCCCGCTTAAATGCCCATAAAGAGGGAGAGTCCACCACTGCTACTGGCAGGGCATTCCATGAACTTACGACTCGCTGAGTGAAGAACCTACCCCTAACTTCAGTCCTATATCTACCCCCCTTAATTTAAAGCTATGCCCCCTTGTAATACCCGACTCCATACGCGGGAAAAGGTTCACACTGTCAACCCTATCTAACCCCCTAATCATCTTGTACACCTCAATCAAGTCACCCCTAAACCGTCTTTTCTCTAATGAAAACAGCCCCAAGTGTCTCAGTCTTTCCTCATACGATCTTCCTTCCATACCAGGCAACATCCTGGTAAACCTCCTCTGCACCCGTTCCAGTGCCTCCACGTCCTTCCTATAGTATGGCGACCAAAACTGCACACAATATTCCAGATGCGGCCGCACCAGAGTCTTATACAACTGCATCATGACCTCAGGACTCCGGAACTCAATTCCTCTACCAATAAAAGCCAGTACGCCATATGCCTTCCTCACTGCACTATTTACCTGGGTGGCAACTTTCAGAGATCTGTGTACATGGACACCAAGATCCCTCTGCTCATCCACACTACCAAGTATCCGACCATTAGCCCAGTACCCCATCTTTTTGTTATTCTTCCCAAAGTGAATCACCTCACACTTAGCTACATTGAATTCCATTTGCCACCTTTCTGCCCAGCTCTGCAGCTTCTCTATATCCTAGAGAGAGGGGGGGACAGAGAGGGGGGACAGAGAGAGGGGGGGACAGAGAGGGGGACAGAGAGAGGCGGGGAGGGAGAGGGGGGCAGAGAGTTGGCGACAGAGAGAGGGCCACAGAGAGTGAGGGAGATAGAGGGGGTCAGAGAGAAGGGGGGCAGAGAGTGGGGGACAGAGAGAGGGGGACGGGGGGGGCAGAGTGGGGGGGACAGAGAGGGGGGGACAGAGAGATAGTGCCTGAGAGGGGGCATAGAGAGTGGGACAGAGAGAGGAGAACAGAGAGAGGGAAACAGAGAGAGGGGGACAGAGAGAGGGGTCGGGGGGCAGAGAGAGCGGAGACAGAGAGAGGGCAACAGAGAGGGGGACAGAGAGTGGGGGAGATAGAGGGGGTCAGAGAGAGGGGGGTCAGTGAGAGAGGGGGGGACAGAGAGAGAAGGGGGCAGAAAGATGAGACAGAGAGAGGGGGATCGAGAGAGAGGAGGACAGAGAGAAGGGGTCAGACAGAGGGGGGGACAGAGAGAGGAGGGGACAGAGAAGGGGGCAGAGAGATAGGGGGCAGAAAGAGGGCAACAGAGAGGGCGTCAGAGATCGGGGGAGAGAGTGGGGACAGAGAGAGGGGGACAGAGAGAGGGGGCAGAGAGAGAGGGGGCAGAGAGATAGGGGCAGAGAGAGGGGGTGACAGAGAGGTGGTCAGAGAGCGGGAGAGAGAGGGGACTGTGAAAGGGGGACAGAGAGAGGGGGCAGTGAGAGAGGGGGCAGAGAGAGAGGGCGACAGAGAGGGGGTCAAAGAGCGGGGGAGAAAGAGAGGGGACAGAGAGAGGGGGATAGAGAGAGGGAGACAGAGAGAAGGGGACAGAGAGAGGGCGACAGAGTGAGGGGGGAAAGAGTGAGGGGGACAGAGAGAGGAGAACAGAGTGCGGGGAAAAGAGAGAGGGGGACAGAGAGAGAGGGGGACAGAGACGGGGGCGGGGTTCAGACAGAGGGGGGCAGAGAGAGGGGGCAGAGAGAGAGGGGGCAGTGAGATGGGGACAGAGAGAGGGGGACAGAGAGAGAGGGGGCAGGGAGAGAGGGTGACAGAGAGGGGGTCAAAGAGCGGGGGAGAGAGAGAGGGGACAGAGAGAGGGAGACAGAGAAGGAGATAGAGAGAGGGGAACAGAGAGAGAGAAGAGACAGAGAGAGGGTTCGGGGGGCAGAGAGAGTGGGACAGAGAGTGTGGGACAGAGAGAGGGGCGACAGCGAGAGAGGGGGACAGTGAGGTGGTACAGGGAGAGGCTGGTGTGAGAGAGGGGGTCAGAGAGAGGGCAACAGAGAGAGGGCGACAGCGAGAGAGGGCAACAGAGAGGGGGGACAGAGAGCGGGGGAGATAGAGGGGGTCAGAGAGAGAAAGGGGACAGAGAGCGGGCGACAGAGAGCAGGGGACAGAGAGTGGGGGAGATAGAGCTGGTCAAAGAGAGAGTGGGGGACAGAGAGAGTGGGACAGAGAGAGGGGGTCAGAGAGAGGGGGACAGAGAATGGGGGAACAGAGAGGGGGGCAGAGAGAGTGGGTGCAGAGAGCGAGGGGGCAGAGAGAAAGGGTGAGAGAGAGGGGGTCAGAGAGCGGGAGAGAGAGAGAGAGGGGACAGAGTGAGGGGGACATGAGTGAGGGGGACAGAGAGAGGGGAACAGAGAGAGGGGGACAGAGAGAGGGGTCGGGGGGGCAGAGAGAGCGTGGGCAGATAGAGGGCAACAGAGAGGGAGTCAGAGAGCGGGGGAGGGAGGGGGTCAGAGAGCGGTGGAGAGAGGGGGTCAGAGAGGGTGGGAGAGAGAGGGGACAGATAGAGGGGGACAGAGAGAGGGGACAGAGAGAGAGGGGGACAGAGAGACGGCGACAGAGAGAGGGGGACAGAGAGTGGGAGAGATAGAGGGGGTCAGAGAGAGAGGGGGTCAGTGAGAGAGAGGGGGTCAGAGAGAGAAGGGGGCAGAGAGAGGGGGACAGAGAGAGGGGGACAGAGAGAGGGGGGGGACAGAGAGAGGGGGACAGAGAGAGGGAGACAGAGAGAGAGGGGGACAGAGAGAGGGGTGACAGAGAGAGGGTGGGTCAGAGCGAGTGGGGCAGAGAAGGATAGGGGCAGACAGAGGGGGACAGAGTGAGGGGGGCAGGGAGAGAGGGACAGAGAGAGGGGGGCAGAGAGAGGGGGGCAGAGAGAGGGGGGCAGAGAGAGAGCGGAAAGAGAAAGGGGCAGAGAGAGGGTGACAGAGAGTTGGGGAGATAGAGTGGGTCAGAGAGTGAGAACAGAGAGAGGGGTAAAGAGTGAGGGAGGCAGGGAGGGTCAGGGAGGGGGTGTCAGAGAGAGGGGGACAGAGAGTGGGTGGATGGAGAGAGTGGGGGACAGAGAGAGAGAGGGGGACAGAGAGGGGACAGAGCGAGAGAGGGAGTGATAGAGGAGACAGAGAGAGGGGGACAGAGAGCGGGGGAGATAGAGGGGGTCAGAGAGAGAGGGGGTCAGAGAGAGAGAGGGGGACAGAGAGAGTGGGGGTCAGAGAGAGGGCGACAGAGAGCAGGGGACAGAGATTAGGGGAGATAGAGGCGGTCAGAGAGAGAGAGAGGGGACAGAGAGAGGGAGACAGAGAAGGGGATAGAGAGAGGGGAACAGAGAGAGAGAAGAGACAGAGAGAGGGGTCGGCGGGGGGCAGAGAGAGTGGGACAGAGAGTGTGGGACAGAGAGAGGGGCGACAGCGAGAGAGGGGGACAGTGAGGTGGTACAGGGAGAGGCTGGTGTGAGAGAGGGGGTCAGAGAGAGGGCAACAGAGAGAGGGCGACAGCGAGAGAGGGCAACAGAGAGAGGGGGACAGAGAGCGGGGGAGATAGAGGGGGTCAGAGAGAGAGAGGGGACAGAGAGAGGGCGACAGAGAGCAGGGGACAGAGAGTGGGGGAGATAGAGCTGGTCAAAGAGAGAGTGGGGGACAGAGAGAGTGGGACAGAGAGAGGGGGTCAGAGAGAGGGGGACAGAGAATGGGGGAACAGAGAGGGGGGCAGAGAGAGTGGGTGCAGAGAGAGAGGGGGCAGAGAGAAAGGGTGAGAGAGAGGGGGTCAGAGAGCGGGAGAGAGAGAGAGAGGGGACAGAGTGAGGGGGACATGAGTGAGGGGGACAGAGAGAGGGGAACAGAGAGAGGGGGACAGAGAGAGGGGTCGGGGGGGCAGAGAGAGCGTGGGCAGATAGAGGGCAACAGAGAGGGGGTCAGAGAGCGGTGTAGAGAGGGGGTCAGAGAGCGGTGGAGAGAGGGGGTCAGAGAGGGTGGGAGAGAGAGGGGACAGATAGAGGGGGACAGAGAGAGGGGACAGAGAGAGAGGGGGACAGAGAGTGGGAGAGATAGAGGGGGTCAGAGAGAGAGGGGGTCAGTGAGAGAGAGGGGGACAGAGAGAGAAGGGGGCAGAGAGAGGGGGACAGAGAGAGGGGGACAGAGAGAGGGGGGGGACAGAGAGAGGGGGAAAGAGGGATGGGGCAGAGAGAGGGGTTCACAGAGAGAGGGGGACAGAGAGAGGGAGACAGAGAGAGAGAGGGGGACAGAGAGAGAGGGGGACAGAGAGAGGGTGGGTCAGAGCGAGTGGGGCAGAGAAGGATAGGGGCAGACAGAGGGGGACAGAGTGAGGGGGGCAGGGAGAGAGGGACAGAGAGAGGGGGGCAGAGAGTGGGGGGCAGAGAGAGGGGGGCAGAGAGAGAGCGGAAAGAGAAAGGGGCAGAGAGAGGGTGACAGAGAGTTGGGGAGATAGAGTGGGTCAGAGAGTGAGAACAGAGAGAGGGGTAAAGAGTGAGGGAGGCAGGGAGATTCAGGGAGGGGGGGTCAGAGAGAGGGGGACAGAGAGTGGGTGGATGGAGAAAGTGGGGGACAGAGAGAGAGGGGGGGACAGAGAGGGGACAGAGCGAGAGAGGGAGTGATAGAGGAGACAGAGAGAGGGGGACAGAGAGCGGGGGAGATAGAGGGGGTCAGAGAGAGAGGGGCTCAGAGAGAGAGAGGGGGACAGAGAGAGTGGGGGTCAGAGAGAGGGCGACAGAGAGCAGGGGACAGAGAGTAGGGGAGATAGAGGGGGTCAGAGAGAGAGAGGGGGGACAGAGAGAGGGGTTACAGAGAGGGGGGGACAGAGAGAGGGGGACAGAGAGAGAGGGAACAGAGAAAGGTGGAACAGAGAGAAGGGGGGATAGAAAGATGGTGACAGAGAGGGGGGGCAGAGAGAGGGAGACAGAGAGAGGGGTACAGAGTGGGGGAGAGAGAGGGGGTCAGAGAGCGAGAGAGAGAGAGAGGGGGCAGTGAGAGGGGGATAGAGAGAGTGGGACAGAGCGAGGGACAGAGAGCGCGGGACAGAGAGTGGGGCACAGAGAGTGGGGAAGAGAGAGGGGGTCAGAGGGAGTGGGGACAGAGAGAGGGTTACAGAGTGGGGGAAAGAGAGGGTGTCAGAGAAAGGGGGGCAGAGAGAGGAGGACAGAGAGAGGCAGGTGGGAGAGAGAGGGGGACAGAGAAATGGGGGACAGAGAGGGGGACAGAGAGAGAGGGACAGAGTGGGGGACAGAGAGAGAGGGACAGAGAGAGAGAGGGACAGAGAGAGGGGGGGACAGAGAGGGGGGACAGAGAGAGGGGGGGACAGAGAGAGAGGGGGACAGAGAGAGAGGGGGACAGAGAGGGGGACAGAGAGAGGCGGGGAGGGAGAGGGGGGCAGAGATTTGGCGACAGAGAGAGGGCCACAGAGAGTGAGGGAGATAGAGGGGGTCAGAGAGAAGGGGGGCAGAGAGTGGGGGACAGAGAGACGGTGACAGATATGGCAACAGAGGGAGGGGGGCAGAGAGAGGAGGACAGAGAGAGGGGGTCGGGGTGGCAGAGAGGGGGGGACAGAGAGGGGGGGACAGAGAGATAGTGCCTGGGAGGGGGCATAGAGAGGGGGACAGAGAGAGGAGAACAGAGAGAGGGAAACAGAGAGAGGGGGACAGAGGAAGGGGTCGGGGGGCAGAGAGAGCGGAGACAGAGAGAGGGCAACAGAGAGGGGGGCAGAGATTGGGGGAGATAGAGGAGGTCAGAGAGAGAGGGGGTCAGTGAGAGAGAGGGGGACAGAGAGAGAAGGGGGCAGAGAGAGGGGGATAGAAAGAGAGGAGGACAGAGAGAGAAGGAGTCAGAGAGAGGCGCGGGGGGCAGAGAGAGGGGGGGACAGAGAGAGGGGGGGCAAAGAGAGGGGGAATCGAGAAAGGTGGGACAGAGAGAAGGGGGGATAGAGAGACGGTGACAGAGAGAGGGGGCAGAGGGAGAGAGAGAGAGGGGTACAGTGTGGGGGAGAGAGGGGGGTCAGAGATAGGGGGACAGAGAGTGGGCGGATGGAGAGAGTGGGGGATAGAGAGAGAGAGGGGGACAGAGAGGGGGGCAGAGAGAGAGGGGGCAGAGAGAGGGCGACAGAGAGGGCGTCAGAGAGCTGGGAAGAGAGAGGCGACAGAGAGATGGGGACATAAAGAGGGCGACAGAGAGAGAGGGGGTGGAGAGATGGGGGGCAGAGAGAGAGGTGGCAGAGAGAGAGGGGGCAGAGAGAGAGAGGGGGACAGAGAGACGGCAACAGAGAGAGGGGCGACAGAGAGAGCGGGCGACCGAGACTGGGTCAGAGAGCGGGGATGGAGAGAGTACACAGAGAGAGGGGGACAGAGATAGGAGGGACAGAGAGAGGGGGGACAGAGAGGGGGGGAACAGAGAGAGGGGGAACAGAGAGAGGGGGGCAGAGAGAGGGGGGACAGAGAAAGGGGGAACAGAGAGAGAGGGGAACAGAGAGAGGGGGCAGAGAGAGGGGGTACAGAGAGAGGGGGTACAGAGAGAGGTGGATAGAGAGGGGGGAACAGAGAGAGGGGCGACAGAGAGAGGGGGTACAGAGAAAGGAGGACAGAGAGAGGGGGCAGAGAGCGGAAGAGAGAGAGGGGACAGTGAGAAGGGGATTGAGAGAGGGGGACAGAGAGAGAGGGGACAGAGAGAGGGGGGACAGAGAAGGGGGCAGAGAGATAGGGAGCAGAAAGAGGGCAACAGAGAGGGCGTCAGAGAGCGGGGGAGAGAGAGTGGGGACAGAGAGAGGGGGACAGAGAGAGGGGGCAGAGAGAGAGGGAGCAGAGAGATAGGGGGCAGAGAGAGGGGCGACAGCGAGAGAGGGGGACAGTGATGTGGTACAGGGAGAGGCTGGTGTGAGAGAGGGGGTCAGAGAGAGGGCGACAGAGAGAGGGCGACAGCGAGAGAGGGCAACAGAGAGAGGGGGGACAGAGAGCGGGGGAGATAGAGGGGGTCAGAGAGAGAGAGGGGACAGAGAGTGGGCGACAGAGAGCAGGGGACAGAGAGTGGGGGAGATAGAGCTGGTCAGAGAGAGTGGGGGACAGAGAGAGCGGGACAGAGAGGGGGGTACAGAGAGAGGGGGAACAGAGAGAAGGGGGGATAGAAAGACGGTGACAGAGAGGAGGAGCAGAGAGAGGGAGACAGAGAGAGGGGTACAGAGTGGGGGTGAGAGAGGGGGTCAGAGAGAGGGGGACAGAGAGTGGGGGAACAGAGAGGGGGCAGAGAGAGTGGGGGCAGAGAGAGAGGAGGCAGAGAGAAAGGGTGAGAGAGAGGGGATCAGAGAGCGGGAGAGAGATAGAGGGGGCAGTGAGAGGGGGATAGAGAGAGGGGGACAGAGAGAGGGGGGCAGAGAGAGAGAGGGGGCAGAGAGAGGGCGACAGAGAGAGGCTCAAAGTGCGGGGAAGAGAGAGGGGACAGAGTGAGGGAGACATGAGTGAGGGGGACAGAGAGAGGGGAACACAGAGAGGGGAACAGAGAGAGGGAAACAGAGAGAGGGGGACAGAGAGAGGGGTCGGGGGGCAGAGAGCGCGGGGGCAGAGAGAGGGCAACAGAGAGGGGGTCAGAGAGCGGGGGAGAGAGGGGGTCAGAGAGAGGGGGAGAGAGAGGGGACAGATAGAGGGGACAGAGAGAGAGGGGACAGAGAGAGAGGGGGACAGAGAGAGGGGGGCAGAGAGAGAGGGGAAAGAGAGAGGGGCAGAGAGAGGGTGACAGAGAGTTGGGGAGATAGAGTGGGTCAGAGAGTGAGAACAGAGAGAGGGGTAAAGAGTGAGGGAGACAGGGGGGTCAGAGAGGAGGTGTCAGAGAGAGGGTGACTCAGAGTGGATGGATGGAGAGAGTGGGGGACAGAGAGAGAGAGGGGGACAGAGAGGGGGCAGAGCGAGAGAGGGAGAGATAGAGGAGACAGAGAGAGGGGGACAGAGAGAGAGGAGGTCAGAGAGAGAGAGGGGGACAGAGTGAGTGGGGGTCAGAGAGAGGGCGACAGAGAGCAGGGGACATAGAGTGGGGGAGATAGAGGGGGTCAGATAGAGAGGGGGCCAGAGAGAGGGGTTACAGAGAGGGGGGGCCAGAGAGAGGGGGACAGAGAGAGGGGGAACAGAGAAAGGGGGAACAGAGAGAAGGGGGGATAGAAAGATGGTGACAGAGAGAGGGGGCAGAGAGAGGGAGACAGAGAGAGGGGTGCAGAGTGGGGGAGAGAGAGGGGGTCAGAGAGCGAGAGAGAGAGAGAGGGGGCAGTGAGAGGGGGATAGAGAGAGGGGGACAGAGCGAGGGATACAGAGAGCGCGGGACAGAGAGTGGGGCACAGAGAGTGGGGAAGAGAGAGGGGGTCAGAGGGAGTGGGGACAGAGAGAGGGTTACAGAGTGGGGGAAAGAGAGGGTGTCAGAGAAAGGGGGCAGAGAGAGGAGGACAGAGAGAGGCAGGTGGGAGAGAGAAGGGGACAGAGAAATGGGGGACAGAGAGAGAGGGACAGATTGGGGGACAGAGAGAGAGAGGGACAGAGAGAGAGAGGGACAGAGAGAGGGGGGGACAGAGAGGGGGGACAGAGAGAGGGGGACAGAGTGGGTGGGACAGAGAGAGGGGGGACAGAGAGAGAGGGGGACAGAGAGAGAGGGGGACAGAGAGGGGGACAGAGAGAGGGCCACAGAGAGTGAGGGAGATAGAGGGGGTCAGAGAGAAGGGGGGCAGAGAGTGGGGGACAGAGAGACGGTGACAGATATGGCAACAGAGAGAGGGGGGCAGAGAGAGGAGGACAGAGAGAGGGGGACAGGGGGGCAGAGAGGGGGGACAGAGAGGGGGGACAGAGAGATAGTGCCTGGGAGGGGGCATAGAGAGGGGGACAGAGAGAGGAGAACAGAGAGAGGGAAACAGAGAGAGGGGGACAGAGAGAGGGGTCGGGGGGCAGAGAGAGCGGAGATAGAGAGAGGGCAACAGTGATGGGGACAGAGAGTGGGGGAGATAGAGGGGGGTCAGACAGAGAGGGGGTCAGTGAGAGAGAGGGGGACAGAGAGAGAAGGGGGCAGAAAGAGGAGACAGAGAGAGAGGGATAGAGAGAGAGGAGGACAGAGAGAGAAGGGGTCAGAGAGAGGGGGGGACAGAGAAGGAGGCAGAGAGATAGGGGGCAGAAAGAGGGCAACAGAGAGGGCGTCAGAGATCGGGGGAGAGAGAGTGGGGACAGAGAGAGGGGGACAGAGAGAGGGGACAGAGAGAGAGGGGGCAGAGAGATAGGGGGCAGAGAGAGGGGGTGACAGAGAGGTGGTCAGAGAGCGGGAGAGAGAGGGGACTGTGAAAGGGGGACAGAGAGAGGGGGCAGTGAGAGAGGGGGCAGAGAGAGAGGGCGACAGAGAGGGGGTCAAAGAGCGGGGGAGAAAGAGAGGGGACAGAGAGAGGGGGATAGAGAGAGGGAGACAGAGAGAAGGGGACAGAGAGAGGGCGACAGAGTGAGGGGGGAAAGAGTGAGGGGGACAGAGAGAGGAGAACAGAGTGAGGGGAAAAGAGAGAGGGGGACAGAGAGAGAGGGGGACAGAGACGGGGGCGGGGTTCAGACAGAGGGGGGCAGAGAGAGGGGGCAGAGAGAGAGGGGGCATTGAGATGGGGACAGAGAGAGGGGGACAGAGAGAGAGGGGGCAGGGAGAGAGGGTGACAGAGAGGGGGTCAAAGAGCGGGGGAGAGAGAGAGGGGACAGAGAGAGGGAGACAGAGAAGGGGATAGAGAGAGGGGAACAGAGAGAGAGAAGAGACAGAGAGAGGGGTCGGGGGGCAGAGAGATTGGGACAGAGAGTGTGGGACAGAGAGAGGGGCGACAGCGAGAGAGGGGGACAGTGAGGTGGTACAGGGAGAGGCTGGTGTGAGAGAGGGGGTCAGAGAGCGGGGGAGATAGAGCTGGTCAGAGAGAGAGTGGGGGACAGAGAGAAGGGGGGATAGAAAGACGGTGACAGCGAGGGGGGGCAGAGAGAGGGAGACAGAGAGAGGGGACAGAGAGTGGGGGAACAGAGAGGGGGCAGAGAGAGTGGGGGCAGAGAGAGAGGGGGCAGAGAGAAAGGGTGAGAGAGAGGGGATCAGAGAGCGGGAGAGAGATAGAGGGGGCAGTGAGAGCGGGATAGAGAGAGGGGGACAGAGAGAGGGGGGCAGAGAGAGAGGGGGCAGGGAGAGGGCGACAGAGAGAGGCTCAAAGAGCGGGGGAGAGAGAGGGGACAGAGTGAGGGGGACATGAGTGAGGGGGACAGAGAGAGGGGAACACAGAGAGGGGAACAAAGAGAGGGAAACAGAGTGAGGGGGACAGAGAGAGGGGTCGGTGGGGGCAGAGAGCGCGGGGGCAGAGAGAGGGCAACAGAGAGGGGTTCAGAGGGCGGGGAGAGAGAGGGGGTCAGAGAGGGTGGGAGAGAGAGGGGACAGATAGAGGGGACAGAGAGAGAGGGGACAGAGAGAGAGAGGGGGACAGAGAGAGGGGGGCAGAGAGAGAGGGGAAAGAGAGAGGGGCAGAGAGAGGGTGACAGAGAGTTGGGGAGATAGAGTGGGTCAGAGAGTGAGAACAGAGAGAGGGGTAAAGAGTGAGGGAGACAGGGGGGGTCAGAGAGGGGGTGTCAGAGAGAGGGGACAGAGAGTGGGTGAATGGAGAGAGTGGGGGACAGAGAGAGAGAGGGGGACAGAGAGGGGGCAGAGCGAGAGAGGGAGAGATAGAGGAGACAGAGAGAGGGGAACAGAGAGCGGGGGAGATAAAGGGGATCAGAGAGAGAGGGGGTCAGAGAGAGAGAGGGGGACAGAGAGAGTGGGGGTCAGAGAGAGGGCGACAGAGAGCAGGGGACAGAGAGTGGGGGAGATAGAGGGGGTCAGAGAGAGAGGGGGCCAGAGAGAGGGGTTACAGAGAGGGGGGGACAGAGAGAGGGGGACATAGAGAGGGGGAACAGAGAAAGGGGGAACAGAGAGAAGGGGGGATAGAAAGATGGTGACAGAGAGGGGGGGCAGAGAGAGGGAGACAGAGAGAGGGGTACAGAGTGGGGGAGAGAGAGGGGGTCAGAGAGCGAGAGAGAGAGAGAGAGGGGGCAGTGAGAGGGGGATAGAGAGAGGGGGACAGACCGAGGGATAGAGAGCTCGGGACAGAGAGTGGGGCACAGAGAGTGGGGATGAGAGAGGGGGACAGAGTGGATGGGACAGAGAGAGAGGGGGACAGAGAGAGAGGGGGACAGAGAGAGAGGGGGACAGAGAAACGGAAAGAGAGAGGGCCACAGAGAGTGAGGGAGAGAGAGGGGGTCAGAGAGAAGGGGGGCAGAGAGTGGGGGACAGAGAGAGGGGGACAGAGGGGGCAGAGAGGGGGGGACAGAGAGGGGGGGACAGAGAGATAGTGCCTGGGAGGGGGCATAGAGAGGGGGACAGAGAGAGGAGAACAGAGAGAGGGAAACAGAGAGAGGGGGACAGAGAGAGGGGTCGGGGGCAGAGAGAGCGGAGACAGAGAGAGGGCAGCAGAGAGGGGGACAGAGAGTGGGGGAGATAGAGGGGGTCAGAGAGAGAGGGGGTCAGTGAGAGAGAGGGGGACAGAGACAGAAGGGGGCAGAAAGAGGAGACAGAGAGAGAGGGATAGAGAGAGAGGAGGACAGAGAGAGAAGGGGTCAGAGAGAGGGGGGGACAGAGAGAGGAGGGGACAGAGAAGGGGGCAGAGAGATAGGGGGCAGAAAGAGGGCAACAGAGAGGGCGTCAGAGATCGGGGGAGAGAGTGGGGACAGAGAGAGGGGGACAGAGAGAGGGGGCGGAGAGAGAGGGGGCAGAGAGATAGGGGGCAGTGAGAGGGGGTGACAGAGAGGTGGTCAGAGAGCGGGAGAGAGAGGGGACTGTGAAAGGGGGACAGAGAGAGGGGGCAGTGAGAGAGGGGGCAGAGAGAGAGGGCGACAGAGAGGGGGTCAAAGAGCGGGGGAGAAAGAGAGGGGACAGAGACAGGGGGATAGAGAGAGGGAGACAGAGAGAAGGGGACAGAGAGAGGGCGACAGAGTGAGGGGGGAAAGAGTGAGGGGGACAGAGAGAGGAGAACAGAGTGAGGGGAAAAGAGAGAGGGGGACAGAGAGAGAGGGGGACAGAGACGGGGGCGGGGTTCAGACAGAGGGGGGCAGAGAGAGGGGGCAGAGAGAGAGGGGGCAGTGAGATGTGGACAGAGAGAGGGGGACAGAGAGAGAGGGGGCAGGGAGAGAGGGTGACAGAGAGGGGGTCAAAGAGCGGGGGAGAGAGAGAGGGGACAGAGAGAGGGAGACAGAGAAGGGGATAGAGAGAGGGGAACAGAGAGAGAGAAGAGACAGAGAGAGGGGTCGGGGGGCAGAGAGAGTGGGACAGAGAGTGTGGGACAGAGAGAGGGGCGACAGCGAGAGAGGGGGACAGTGAGGTGGTACAGGGAGAGGCTGGTGTGAGAGAGGGGGTCAGAGAGCGGGGGAGATAGAGCTGGTCAGAGAGAGTGGGGGACAGAGAGAGTGGGACAGAGAGAGGGGGAACAAAGAAAGGGGGAACAGAGAGAAGGGGGGATAGAAAGACGGTGACAGAGAGGGGGGCAGAGAGAGGGAGACAGAGAGAGGGGTACAGAGTGGGGGTGAGAGAGGGGGTCAGAGAGAGGGGGACAGAGAGTGGGGGAACAGAGAGGGGGCAGAGAGAGGGGGAGAGAGAGGGGACAGATAGAGGGGGACAGAGAGAGAGGGGACAGAGAGAGAGGGGGACAGAGAGACGGCGACAGAGAGAGGGGGACAGAGAGTGGGAGAGATAGAGGGGGTCCGAGAGAGAGGGGGTCAGTGAGAGAGAGGGGGACAGAGAGAGAAGGGGGCAGAGAGAGGGGGACAGAGAGAGGGCACAGAGAGAGGGCGGACAGAGAGAGGGGGACAGAGAGATGGGGGAGATAGAGCTGGTCAGAGAGAGAGTGGGGGACAGAGAGAGTGGGACAGAGAGAGGGGGAACAGTGAAAGGGGGAACAGAGAGAAGGGGGGATAGAAAGACGGTGACAGAGAGGGGGGGCAGAGAGAGGGAGACAGAGAGAGGGGTACAGAGTGGGGGTGAGAGAGGGGGTCAGAGAGAGGGGGACAGAGAGTGGGGGAACAGAGAAGGGGGCAGAGAGAGTGGGTGCAGAGAGAGAGGGGGCAGAGAGAAAGGGTGAGTGAGAGGGGGTCAGAGAGCGGGAGAGAGAGAGAAGGGGCAGTGAGAGGGGGATAGAGTGAGGGGGACAGAGAGAGGGGGGCAGAGAGAGAGGGGGCACAGAGTGGGCGACAGAGAGAGGCTCAAAGAGCGGGGGAGAGAGAGGGGACAGAGTGAGGGGGACAGAGAGAGGGAAACAGAGAGAGGGGAACATAGAGAGTGGGACAGAGAGGGGGGGACAGAGAGAGGGGGAACAGAGAGAAGGGGGGATAGAAAGACGGTGACAGAGAGGGGGAGCAGAGAGAGGGAGACAGAGAGAGGGGTACAGAGTGGGGTTGAGAGAGGGGGTCAGAGAGAGGGGGACAGAGAGTGGGGGAACAGAGAGGGGGCAGAGAGAGTGGGGGCAGAGAGAGAGGGGGCAGAGAGAAAGGGTGAGAGAGAGGGGATCATAGAGCGGGAGAGAGATAGAGGGGGCAGTGAGAGGGCGATAGAGAGAGGGGGACAGAGAGAGGGGGGCAGAGAGAGAGGGGGCAGAGAGAGGGCGACAGAGAGAGGCTCAAAGAGCGGGGGAGAGAGAGGGGACAGAGTGAGGGGGACATGAGTGAGGGGGACAGAGAGAGGGGAACACAGAGAGGGGAACAGAGAGAGGGAAACAGAGAGAGGGGGACAGAGAGAGGGGTCGGGGGGCAGAGAGCGCGGGGGCAGAGAGAGGGCAACAGAGAGGGGGTCAGAGGGCGGGGGGAGAGAGTGGGTCAGAGAGGGTGGGAGAGAGAGTGGACAGATAGAGGGGACAGAGAGAGAGGGGACAGAGAGAGAGGGGGACGGAGAGAGGGGGGCAGAGAGAGAGGGGAAAGAGAGAGGGGCAGAGAGAGGGTGACAGAGAGTTGGGGAGATAGAGTGGGTCAGAGAGTGAGAACAGAGAGAGGGGTAAAGAGTGAGGGAGACAGGGGGGGGTCAGAGAGGGGGTGTCAGAGAGAGGGGGACAGAGAGTGGGTGGATGGAGAGAGTGGGGGACAGAGAGAGAGAGGGGGACAGAGAGGGGGCAGAGCGAGAGAGGGAGAGATAGAGGAGACAGAGAGAGGGGGACAGAGAGCGGGGGAGATAGAGGGGGTCAGAGAGAGAGGGGGTCAGAGAGAGAGAGGGGGACAGAGAGAGTGGGGGTCAGAGAGAGGGCGCCAGAGAGCAGGGGAGAGAGAGTGGGGGAGATAGAGGGGGTCAGAGAGAGGGGGGGCCAGAGAGAGGGGTTACAGAGAGACGGCGACAGAGAGAGGGGGACAGAGAGTGGGAGAGATAGAGGGGGTCAGAGAGAGAGGGGGTCAGTGAGAGAGAGGGGGACAGAGAGAGAAGGGGGCAGAGACAGGGGGACAGAGAGAGGGCACAGAGAGAGGGCGGACAGAGAGAGGGGGACAGAGAGATGGGGGCAGAGAGAGGGAGACAGAGAGAGAGGGGACAGAGAGAGAGGGGGACAGAGAGAGAGGGGGACAGAGCGAGGGTGGGTCAGAGCGAGTGGGTCAGAGACGGATAGGGGCAGACAGAAGGGGACAGAGTGAGGGGGGCAGGGAGAGAGGGACAGAGAGAGGGGGCAGAGAGAGGGGGTCAGAGAGAGGGTGGCAGAGAGAGAGGGGAAAGAGAGAGGGGCAGAGAGAGGGTGACAGAGAGTTGGGGAGATAGAGTGGGTCAGAGAGTGAGAACAGAGAGAGGGGTAAAGAGTGAGGGAGACAGGGAGAGTCAGAGAGGGGGTGTCAGAGAGAGGGGGACAGAGAGTGGGTGGATGGAGAGAGTGGGGGACAGAGAGAGAGGGGGACAGAGAGGGGGCAGAGCGAGAAAGGGAGAGATAGAGAGGGGGGGACAGAGAGCGGGGGACATAGAGGGGGTCAGAGAGAGAGGGGGTCAGAGAGAGAGGGGGGGACAGAGAGAGTGGGGGTCAGAGATAGGGCGACAGAGAGCAGGGGACAGAGAGTGGGGGAGATAGAGGGGGTCAGAGAGAGAGGGGGACAGAGAGAGAGGGGTTAGAGAGAGGGGGGGACAGAGAGAGGGGGACAGAGAGAGGGGGAACAGAGAAAGGGGGAACAGAGAGAAGGGGGATAGAAAGATGGTGACAGAGGGGGGGCAGAGAGAGGGAGACAGAGAGAGGGGTACAGTGTGGGGGAGAGAGAGGGGGTCAGAGAGCGAGAGAGAGAGAGACGGGGCAGTGAGAGGGGGATAGAGAGAGGGGGACAGAGCGAGGGACAGAGAGCGCGGGACAGAGAGTTGGGCACAGAGAGTGGGGAAGAGAGAGGGGGTCAGAGGGAGTGGGGACAGAGAGAGGGTTACAGAGTGGGGGGAAAGAGAGGGTGTCAGAGAAAATGGGGCAGAGAGAGGAGGACAGTGAGAGGCAGGTGGGAGAGAAAGGGGGAGAGAGAAATGGGGGACAGAGAGGGGGACAGAGAGAGAGGGACAGAGTGGGGGACAGAGAGAGAGGGACAGAGAGAGAGAGGGACAGAGAGAGGGGGGACAGAGAGGGGGGGCAGAGAGAGGGGGACAGAGTGGGTGGGACAGAGAGAGAGGGGGACAGAGAGAGAGGGGGACAGAGAGGCAGACAGAGAGAGGCGGGCAGGGAGAGGGGGGCAGAGAGTTGGCGACAGAGAGAGGGCCACAGAGAGTGAGGGAGATAGAGGGGGTCAGAGAGAAGAGGGGCGGAGAGTGGGGGACAGAGAGACGGTGACAGATATGGCAACAGAGGGAGGGGGGCAGAGAGAGGAGGACAGAGAGAGGGGGACAGGGGGTGCAGAGAGGTGGGGACAGAGAGGGGAGGACAGAGAGATAGTGCCTGGGAGGGGGCATAGAGAGGGGGACAGAGAGAGGAGAACAGAGAGAGGGAAACAGAGAGAGGGGGACAGAGAGAGGGGTCGGGGGGCAGAGAGAGCGGAGACAGAGAGAGGGGGGCAAAGAGAGGGGGAACAGAGAAAGGTGGGACAGAGAGAAGGGGGGATAGAGAGACGGTGACAGAGAGAGGGGGCAGAGGGAGAGAGAGGGGTACAGTGTGGAGGAGAGAGGGGGGGTCAGAGAGAGGGGGACAGAGAGTGGGCGGATGGAGAGAGTGGGGGATAGAGAGGGAGAGGGGGACAGAGAGGGGGACAGAGAGGGGGGCAGAGAGAGAGGGGGCAGAGAGAGGGCGACAGCGAGAGAGGGAGACAGTGATGTTGTACAGGGAGAGGCTGGTGTGAGAGAGGGGGTCAGAGAGAGGGCGACAGAGAGGGCGACAGCGAGAGAGAGCGGGGAAGAGAGAGGCGTCAGAGAGATGGGGACATAAAGAGGGCGACAGAGAGAGAGGGGGCGGTGAGATGGGGGGCAGAGAGAGAGGGGGCAGAGAGAGAGAGGGGGACAGAGAGACGGCAACAGAGAGAGGGGCGACAGAGAGAGCGGGCGACAGAGACTGGGTCAGAGAGCGGGGATGGAGAGAGTACATAGAGAGAGGGGGACAGAGACGGGGGGAACAGAGAGAGGGGGAACAAAGAGAGGGGGGGCAGAGAGAGGGGGGACAGAGAGAGGGGGAACAGAGAGAGAGGGGAACAGAGAATGGGGAGGACAGAGAGAGGAGGTACAGAGAGAGGGGGTACAGAGAGAGGAGGATAGAGAGGGGGGAACAGAGAGAGGGGGAACAGAGAGAGGGGGGACTAGAGAGGGGGTACAGAGAAAGGAGGACAGAGAGAGGGGGCAGAGAGCGGAAGAGAGAGAGGGGACAGTGAGAAGGGGATAGAGAGAGGGGGACAGAGAGAGAGGGGGACAGAGAGAGGGGGGACAGAGAAGGGGGCAGAGAGATAGGGGGCAGAAAGAGGGCAACAGAGAGGGCGTCAGAGAGCGGGGGAGAGAGAGTGGGGACAGAGAGAGGGGGACAGAGAGAGGGGGCAGAGAGAGAGGGGGCAGAGAGATAGGGGGCAGAGAGAGGGCGACAGCGAGAGAGGGCAACAGAGAGAGGGGGACAGAGAGCGGGGGAGATAGAGGGCGTCAGAGAGAGAGAGGGGAGAGAGAGAGGGCGACAGAGAGCAGGGGACAGAGAGTGGGGGAGATAGAGCTGGTCAGAGAGAGTGGGGGACAGAGAGAGCGGGACAGAGACGGGGGGACAGAGAGAGGGGGAACAGAGAGAAGGGGTGATAGAAAGAAGGTGACAGAGAGGGGGGGCAGAGAGACGGAGACAGAGAGAGGGGTACAGAGTGGGGGTGAGAGAGGGGGTCAGAGAGAGGGGGACAGAGAGTGGGGGAACAGAGAGGGGGCAGAGAGAGTGGGGGCAGAGAGAGGGGGCAGAGAGAAAGGGTGAGTGAGAGGGGGTCAGAGAGCGGGAGAGAGAGGGAAGGGGCAGTGAGAGGGGGAGAGAGTGAGGGGGACAGAGAGAGGGGGGCAGAGAGAGAGGGGGCAGAGAGAGGGCGACAGAGAGAGGCTCAAAGAGCGGGGGAGAGAGAGGGGACAGAGTGAGGGGGACAGAGAGAGGGAAACAGAGAGAGGGGAACAGAGAGAGTGGGACAGAGAGGGGGGGACAGAGAGAGGGGGAACAGAGAGAAGGGGGGATAGAAAGACGGTGACAGAGAGGGGGAGCAGAGAGAGGGAGACAGAGAGAGGGGTACAGAGTGGGGTTGAGAGAGGGGGTCAGAGAGAGGGGGACAGAGAGTGGGGGAACAGAGAGGGGGCAGAGAGAGTGGGGGCAGAGAGAGAGGGGGCAGAGAGAAAGGGTGAGAGAGAGGGGATCAGAGAGCGGGAGAGATATAGAGGGGGCAGTGAGAGGGGGATAGAGAGAGGGGGACAGAGAGAGGGGGGACAGAGAGAGAGGGGGACAGAGAGAGAGGGGGACAGAGCGAGGGTGGGTCAGAGCGAGTGGGGCAGAGAAGGATAGGGGCAGACAGAAGGGGACAGAGTGAGGGGGGCAGGGAGAGAGGGACAGAGAGAGGGTGCAGAGAGAGGGGGTCAGAGAGAGGGTGGCAGAGAGAGAGGGGAAAGAGAGAGGGGCAGAGAGAGGGTGACAGAGAGTTGGGGAGATAGAGTGGGTCAGAGAGTGAGAACAGAGAGAGGGGTAAAGAGTGAGGGAGACAGGGAGGGTCAGAGAGGGGGTGTCAGAGAGAGGGGGACAGAGAGTGGGTGGATGGAGAGAGTGGGGGACAGAGAGAGAGAGGGGGACAGAGAGGGGGCAGAGCGAGAAAGGGAGAGATAGAGAGGGGGGGACAGAGAGCGGGGGACATAGAGGGGGTCAGAGAGAGAGGGGGTCAGAGAGAGAGGGGGGGGACAGAGAGAGTGGGAGTCAGAGATAGGGCGACAGAGAGCAGGGGACAGAGAGTGGGGGAGATAGAGGGGGTCAGAGAGAGAGGGGGACAGAGAGAGAGGGGTTAGAGAGAGGGGGGGACAGAGAGAGGGGGACAGAGAGAGGGGGAACAGAGAAAGGGGGAACAGAGAGAAGGGGGATAGAAAGATGGTGACAGAGGGGGGGCAGAGAGAGGGAGACAGAGAGAGGGGTACAGTGTGGGGGAGAGAGAGGGGGTCAGAGAGCGAGAGAGAGAGAGACGGGGCAGTGAGAGGGGGATAGAGAGAGGGGGACAGAGCGAGGGACAGAGAGCGCGGGACAGAGAGTTGGGCACAGAGAGTGGGGAAGAGAGAGGGGGTCAGAGGGAGTGGGGACAGAGAGAGGGTTACAGAGTGGGGGAAAGAGAGGGTGTCAGAGAAAAGGGGGCAGAGAGAGGAGGACAGTGAGAGGCAGGTGGGAGAGAAAGGGGGAGAGAGAAATGGGGGACAGAGAGGGGGACAGAGAGAGAGGGACAGAGTGGGGGACAGAGAGAGAGGGACAGAGAGAGAGAGGGACAGAGAGAGGGGGGACAGAGAGGGGGGGCAGAGAGAGGGGGACAGAGTGGGTGGGACAGAGAGAGAGGGGGACAGAGAGAGAGGGGGACAGAGAGGCAGACAGAGAGAGGCGGGCAGGGAGAGGGGGGCAGAGAGTTGGCGACAGAGAGAGGGCCACAGAGAGTGAGGGAGATAGAGGGAGTCAGAGAGAAGGGGGGCGGAGAGTGGGGGACAGAGAGACGGTGACAGATATGGCAACAGAGGGAGGGGGGCAGAGAGAGGAGGACAGAGAGAGGGGGACAGGGGGTGCAGAGAGGTGGGGACAGAGAGGGGAGGACAGAGAGATAGTGCCTGGGAGGGGGCATAGAGAGGGGGACAGAGAGAGGAGAACAGAGAGAGGGAAACAGAGAGAGGGGGACAGAGAGAGGGGTCGGGGGGCAGAGAGAGCGGAGACAGAGAGAGGGCAACAGAGAGGGGGACAGAGAGTGGGGGAGATAGAGGGGGTCAGAGAGAGAGGGGGTCAGTGAGAGAGAGGGCGACAGAGAGAGAAGGGGGCAGAAAGAGGAGACAGAGAGAGGGGGATAGAGAGAGAGGAGGACAGAGAGAGAAGGGGTCAGAGAGAGGGGGGGACAGAGAGAGGGGGACAGAGAGAGGGGGGGCAAAGAGAGGGGGAACAGAGAAAGGTGGGACAGAGAGAAGGGGTTGATAGAGAGACGGTGACAGAGAGAGGGGGCAGAGGGAGAGAGAGGGGTACAGTGTGGAGAAGAGGGGGGGGGTCAGAGAGAGGGGGACAGAGAGTGGGCGGATGGAGAGAGTGGGGGATAGAGAGATGGAGGGGGACAGAGAGGGGGACAGAGAGGAGGCAGAGAGAGAGGGGGCAGAGAGAGGGCGACAGCGAGAGAGGGAGACAGTGATGTTGTACAGGGAGAGGCTGGTGTGAGAGAGGGGGTCAGAGAGAGGGCGACAGAGAGGGCGACAGCGAGAGAGAGCGGGGAAGAGAGAGGCGTCAGAGAGATGGGGACATAAAGAGGGCGACAGAGAGAGAGGGGGCGGTGAGATGGGGGGCAGAGAGAGAGGGGGCAGAGAGAGAGAGGGGGACAGAGAGACGGCAACAGAGAGAGGGGCGACAGAGAGTGCGGGCGACAGAGACTGGGTCAGAGAGCGGGGATGGAGAGAGTACATAGAGAGAGGGGGACATAGAGGGGGGGAACAGAGAGAGGGGGAACAGAGAGAGGGGGGCAGAGAGAGGGGGGACAGAGAGAGGGGGAACAGAGAGAGAGGGGAACAGAGAGAGGGGGACAGAGAGAGGAGGTACAGAGGGAGGGGGTACAGAGAGAGGAGGATAGAGAGGGGGGAACAGAGAGAGGGGGGAACAGAGAGAGGGGGGACTAGAGAGGGGGTACAGAGAAAGGAGGACAGAGAGAGGGGGCAGAGAGCGGAAGAGAGAGAGGGGACAGTGAGAAGGGGATAGAGAGAGGGGGACAGAGAGAGAGGGGGACAGAGAGAGGGGGGACAGAGAAGGGGGCAGAGAGATAGGGGGCAGAAAGAGGGCAACAGAGAGGGCGTCAGAGAGCGGGGGAGAGAGAGGGGGGACAGAGAGAGGGGGACAGAGAGAGGGGGCAGAGAGAGAGGGGGCAGAGAGATAGGGGGCAGAGAGAGGGCGACAGCGAGAGAGGGCAACAGAGAGAGGGGGACAGAGAGCGGGGGAGATAGAGGGCGTCAGAGAGAGAGAGGGGAGAGAGAGAGGGCGACAGAGAGCAGGGGACAGAGAGTGGGGGAGATAGAGCTGGTCAGAGAGAGTGGGGGACAGAGAGAGCGGGACAGAGAGGGGGGATAGAGAGAGGGGGAACAGAGAGAAGGGGTGATAGAAAGAAGGTGACAGAGAGGGGGGGGCAGAGAGACGGAGACAGAGAGAGGGGTACAGAGTGGGGGTGAGAGAGGGGGTCAGAGAGAGGGGGACAGAGAGTGGGGGAACAGAGAGGGGGCAGAGAGAGTGGGGGCAGAGAGAGGGGGCAGAGAGAAAGGGTGAGAGAGAGGGGATCAGAGAGCGGGAGAGAGATAGAGGGGGCAGTGAGAGGGGGATAGAGAGAGGGGGACAGAGAGAGGGGGGCAGAGAGAGAGGGGGCAGAGAGAGGGCGACAGAGAGAGGCTCAAAGAGCGGGGGAGTGAGAGGGGACAGAGCGAGGGGGACATGAGTGAGGGGGCAGAGAGAGGGGAACAGAGAGAGGGGAACAGAGATAGGGAAACAGAGAGAGGAGGACAGAGAGAGGGGTCGGGGGGGCAGAGAGCGCGGGGGCAGAGAGAGGGCAACAGAGAGGGGGTCAGAGAGCGGGGGAGAGAGGGGTCAGAGAGGGTGGGAGAGAGAGGGGACAGATAGAGGGGGACAGAGAGAGAGGGGACAGAGAGAGAGGGGGACAGAGAGACGGCGACAGAGAGAGGGGCAGAGAGTGGGGGAGTTAGTGGGGGTCAGAGAGAGAGGGGGTCAGTGAGAGAGAGGGGGACAGAGAGAGAAGGGGGCAGAGAGAGGGGGACAGAGAGAGGGGGGGCAGAGACAGGGGAACAGAGAGACGGGGGACAGAGAGAGGAGGGGACAGAGAGAGGGGGACAGAGAGAGGGGGACAGAGAGATGGGGGCAGAGAGAGGGGTTCACAGAGAGAGGGGGACAGAGAGAGGGAGACAGAGAGAGAGGGGGACAGAGAGAGGGGGGACAGAGAGAGGGGGGGACAGAGAGAGGGGGGCAAAGAGAGGGGGAACAGAGAAAGGTGGGACAGAGAGAAGGGGGGATAGAGAGACGGTGACAGAGAGAGGGGGCAGAGGGAGAGTGAGAGAGGGGTACAGTGTGGGGGAGAGAGGGGGGTCAGAGAGAGGGGGACAGAGAGTGGGCGGATGGAGAAGTGGGGGATAGAAAGAGAGAGGGGGACAGAGAGAGAGGGGGACAGAGAGGGGGGTACAGAGAGAGAGGTGGCAGAGAGAGGGCGACAGAGAGGGCGTCAGAGAGCGGGGAAGAGAGAGAGGGCACAGAGAGACGGGGACATAGAGAGGGGAGACATTGAGAGCGGGCAACAGAGAGGGGGTCAGAGAGCGGGGAGAGAGTGAGTACACAGAGAGAGGGGGACAGAGAGAGGGGGACAGAGTGGAGGGGCAGAGAGAGGGAGAACAGAGAGAGGGGGGGCAGAGAGAGGAGGATAGAGAGAGGGGAACAGAGAGAGGGGGGAACAGAGAGAGGGGGGACAGAGAGAGGGGGTACAGAGAGAGGAGGACAGAGAGGGGAACAGAGAGAGGGGGGATCAGAGAGAGGGGGACAGAGAGAGGGGGTACAGAGAGAGGAGGACAGAGAGAGGGGGACAGAGAGCGGGAGAGAGAGGGGACAGTGAGAAGGGGATAGAGAGAGGGGGACAAAGAGAGAGAGGGGGACAGAGAGAGGGGGGACAGAGAAAGGGGCAGAGAGATAGGGGGCAGAAAGAGGGCAACAGAGAGGGCGTCAGAGAGCGGGGGAGAGAGAGGGGGGACAGAGAGAGGGGGACAGAGAGAGGGGGCAGAGAGAGAGGGGGCAGAGAGATAGGGGGCAGAGAGAGGGCGACAGCGAGAGAGGGCAACAGAGAGAGGGGGACAGAGAGCGGGGGAGATAGAGGGCGTCAGAGAGAGAGAGGGGAGAGAGAGAGGGCGACAGAGAGCAGGGGACAGAGAGTGGGGGAGATAGAGCTGGTCAGAGAGAGTGGGGGACAGAGAGAGCGGGACAGAGGGGGGGATAGAGAGAGGGGGAACAGAGAGAAGGGGTGATAGAAAGAAGGTGACAGAGAGGGGGGGGCAGAGAGACGGAGACAGAGAGAGGGGTACAGAGTGGGGGTGAGAGAGGGGGTCAGAGAGAGGGGGACAGAGAGTGGGGGAACAGAGAGGGGGCAGAGAGAGTGGGGGCAGAGAGAGGGGGCAGAGAGAAAGGGTGAGAGAGAGGGGATCAGAGAGCGGGAGAGAGATAGAGGGGGCAGTGAGAGGGGGATAGAGAGAGGGGGACAGAGAGAGGGGGGCAGAGAGAGAGGGGGTAGAGAGAGGGCGACAGAGAGAGGCTCAAAGAGCGGGGGAGAGAGAGGGGACAGAGCGAGGGGGACATGAGTGAGGGGGCAGAGAGAGGGGAACAGAGAGAGGGGAACAGAGATAGGGAAACAGAGAGAGGAGGACAGAGAGAGGGGTCGGGGGGGCAGAGAGCGCGGGGGCAGAGAGAGGGCAACAGAGAGGGGGTCAGAGAGCGGGGGAGAGAGGGGGTCAGAGAGGGTGGGAGAGAGAGGGGACAGATAGAGGGGGACAGAGAGAGAGGGGACAGAGAGACGGCGACAGAGAGAGGGGCAGAGAGTGGGGGAGATAGTGGGGGTCAGAGAGAGAGGGGGTCAGTGAGAGAGAGGGGGACAGAGAGAGAAGGGGGCAGAGAGAGGGGGACAGAGAGAGGGGGGACATAGAGAGGGGAGACATTGAGAGCGGGCAACAGAGAGGGGGTCAGAGAGCGGGGAGAGAGTGAGTACACAGAGAGAGGGGGACAGAGAGAGGGGGACAGATTGGAGGGGCAGAGAGAGGGAGAACAGAGAGAGGGGGGGCAGAGAGAGGAGGATAGAGAGAGGGGAACAGAGAGAGGGGGAACAGAGAGAGGGGGGACAGAGAGAGGGGGTACAGAGAGAGGAGGACAGAGAGGGGAACAGAGAGAGGGGGGAACAGAGAGAGGGGGACAGAGAGAGGGGGTACAGAGAGAGGAGGACAGAGAGAGGGGGACGAGAGCGGGAGAGAGAGGGGACAGTGAGAAGGGGATAGAGAGAGGGGGACAAAGAGAGAGAGGGGGACAGAGAGAGGGGGGACAGAGAAAGGGGCAGAGAGATAGGGGGCAGAAAGAGGGCAACAGAGAGGGCGTCAGAGAGCGGGGGAGAGAGTGGGCACAGAGAGAGAGGGGGACAGAGAGAGGGGGCAGAGAGAGAGGGGGCAGAGAGAGGAGAACAGAGTGAGGGGAAAAGAGAGAGGGGGACAGAGAGAGAGGGGGACAGAGACGGAGACGGGGTTCAGACAGAGGGGGGCAGAGAGAGGGGGCAGAGAGAGAGGGGGCAGTGAGATGGGGACAGAGTGAAGGGGACAGAGAGAGACGGGGCAGGGAGAGAGGGTGACAGAGAGGGGGTCAAAGAGCGGGGGAGAGCGAGAGGGGACAGAGAGAGGGAGACAGAGAGAGGGGAATGGAGAGAGGGGAACAGAGAGAGAGAAGGGACAGAGAGAGGGGTCCGGAGGGCAGAGAGAGTGGGACAGAGAGTGTGGGACAGAGAGAGGGGCGACAGCGAGAGAGGGGGACAGTGAGGTGGTACAGGGAGAGGTGGGTGTGAGAGAGGGGGTCAGAGAGAGGGCCACAGAGAGAGGGCGACAGAGAGAGGGGGGTCAGAGAGCGGGGGAGATAGAGGGGGTCAGAGAAAGAGGGGGTCAGAGAGAGATAGGGGACAGGGAGAGGGCGACAGAGAGCAGGGAACAGAGAGTGGGGGAGATAGAGCTGGTCAGAGAGAGAGAGGGGGGGACAGAGAGAGCGGGAACAGAGAGAGGGGGAACAGAGAAAGGGGGAACAGTGAGAAGGGGGGATAGAAAGACGGTGACAGAGAGGGGGGCAGAGAGATGGAAACAGAGAGAGGGGTACAGAGTGGGGGTGAGAGAGGGGGTCAGAGAGAGGGGGACAGAGAGTGGGGGAACAGAGAGGGGGCAGAGAGAGTGGGGGCAGAGAGAGGGGGCAGAGAGAAAGGGCGAGAGAGAGGGGTTCAGAGAGCGGGAGAGAGAGAGAGGGGGCAGTGAGAGGGGGATAGAGAGAGGGGGACAGAGAGAGGGAGGCAGAGAGAGAGGGGGCAGAGAGAGAGGGCGACAGAGAGCGGCTCAAAGAGCGGGGGAGAGAGAGGGGAACAGAGAGAGGGAGAGAGAGAGAGGGGGCAGTGAGAGGGGGATAGAGAGAGGGAAACAGAGAGAGGGGGACAGAGAGAGGGGTCGGGTGGGGGCAGAGAGAGCGGGGGCAGAGAGAGGGCAACAGAGAGGGGTTCAGAAAGGGGGGGAAGAGAGGGGGTCAGAGAGGGTGGGAGAGAGAGGGGGCAGATAGAGGGGGACAGAGAGAGAGGATACAGAGAGAGAGGGGGACTGAGAGACGGCGACAGAGAGAGGGGGACAGAGAGTGGGGGAGATAGAGGGGGTCAGAGAGAGCGGGGGTCAGTGAGAGAGAGGGTGACAGAGAGAGAAGGGGGCAGAGAGAGAAGGGGGCAGAGAGAGGGGGGACAGAGAGAGGGGGGGACAGAGAGAGGGGAACAGAGAGAGGGGGGCAGAGAGAGGGGTTCACAGAGAGAGGGGGACAGAGAGAGGGAGACAGAGAGAGAGGGGGACAGAGAGAGGGGGACAGAGAGAGTGGGGCAGAGAGGGATAGGGGCAGACAGAGGGGGACAGAGTGAGGGGGCAGGGAGAGAGGGACAGAGAGAGGGGGGCAGAGAGAGGGTGGCAGAGAGAGAGGGGAAAGAGAGAGGGGCAGAGAGAGGGTGACAGAGAGTTGGGGAGATAGAGTGGGTCAGAGAGTGAGAACAGAGAGAGGGGTACAGAGTGAGGGAGACGGGGTGTCAGAGAGGGGGTGTCAGAGAGAGGGGGACAGAGAGTGGGTGGATGGAGAGAATGGGGGACAGAGAGAGAGGGGGGACAGAGAGGGGGCAGAGCGAGAGAGGGAGAGATCGAGGAGACAGAGAGAGGGGGACAGAGAGAGGGGGGCAGAGAGAGAGGAGGCAGAAACAGTCGACAGAGAGAGGGGGCCAGTGAAAGGGGGCAGAGAGAGGGGTACAGAGAGAGAGGGGGATAGAGAGAGAGGGGGACAGAGAGAGGGGGGCACAGAGAGAGGGGGCAGAATGAGGCGACAGAGAGAGAGGGCCAGAGAGAGAGGGGGCCAAAGAGAGAGGAGGCCAGAGACAGGGGGACAGAGCGAGAGGGGCAGAGAGAGAGGGGGAACAGAGATTGGGGGAGATAGAGAGAGAGGGGCAGAGAGCGATGGGGGCAGACAGAGGGGGACAGAGTGAGGGGGGCAGAGAGAGAGGAACAGAGAGAGGAGGACAGAGAGAGGGGTGCAGAGAGAGAGGGGAAAGAGAGAGGGGCAGAGAGAGGGTGACAGGGAGTTGGGGAAATAGAGGGGGTCAGAGAGTGGGAACAGAGAGAGGGGTACAGAGAGTGGGGGATGGAGAGAGTGGGGGACAGAGAGAGGGCAGAGAGACAGGGAGAGATAGAGGGGACAGAGAGAGGGGGACAGAGAGAGTGGGGGACAGAGGGGGAGAACAGAGAGGGGGGGACAGAGAGAGAGGGGGGCAGAGAGAGCGGGCGACAGAGAGGGGATCAGAGAGCGGAGAGAGAGAGAGGACACAGAGAGAGGGGGACGGGGGTCAGAGAGAGGGGGGCAGAGAGAGAGGGGGGCAGAGAGAGAGGGGGCAGAGAGAGAGGGGGCAGAGAGAGGGGGCAGAAAGAGAGGATGGCAGAGAGGTGGTCAGAGAGCGGGAGAGAGAGAGAAGGGACAGTGAGATGGGGATAGAGAGAGGGGGACAGAGAGAGGGGGACAGAGAGAGGGGGGGACAGAGAGGGAGGGGAACAGAGAGAGGGGGGACAGAGAGAGGGGGACAGAGACGGGGGGGGACAGAGAGAGTTGGACAGAGAGGGGGGTGACAGAGAGAGAGGGGACAGAGAGAGAGGCGGGTGGGAGAGAGAGGGGGACAGAGATGGGAGAATAGAGAGCGGGACTGAGTGAGTGGGGGACAGAGAGAGGGGGACAAAGAGGAGGGATAGAGAGATGCGGGTGGGAGAGAGAGGGGACAGAGGGGGACAGAGAGTGGTGAGATGGAGAGAGTGGGGGACAGAGAGAGAGGGGGACAGAGAGAGGGGGGCAGAGAGAGGCGGGGACAGAGGGGGAGAACAGAGAGGGGGGGACAGAGAGAGAGGGGGGCAGAGAGAGCGGGCGACAGAGAGGGGATCAGAGAGCGGGGAGAGAGAGAGGACACAGAGAGAGGGGGACGGGGGTCAGAGAGAGGGGGGCAGAGAGAGAGGGGGGCAGAGAGAGAGGGGGCAGAGAGAGAGGGGGCAGAGAGAGGGGGCAGAAAGAGAGGATGGCAGAGAGGTGGTCAGAGAGCGGGAGAGAGAGAGAGAAGGGACAGTGAGATGGGGATAGAGAGAGGGGGACAGAGAGAGGGGACAGATGGAGAGATGGAGACAGAGGGGGGGTCAACGAGCCGGGGAGAGAGAGAGGGGACAGAGAGAGGGGGATAGAGAGAGGGGAACAGAGGGAGAGGGGACAGAGAGAGGGGTCGGGGGGCAGAGAGAGTGGGACAGAGAGAGTGGGACAGAGAGAGGGGCGACAGCGAGAGAGGGCAACAGAGAGAGGGGGACAGAGACGGGGGGAGATAGAGGGGGTCAGAGAGAGAGGGGGGACAGACAGAGAGGGGGCAGAAAGAAGCAACAGAGAGAGGGGGACAGAGAGAGAGAGGGGGACTGAGAGAGGGAGGGACAAAGAGAGGGGGAACGGAGAAAGGTGGGTCAGAGAGAAGGGCGGATAGAGAGACGGTGACAGAGAGAGATGGGGAAAGAGAGGGGGGACAGAGAGAGGGCGGGAAAGAGAGAGAGGGGACAGAGAGCGGGGGAGACAGACAGCTGAGGGACAGAGAGTGGGAGGAAATAGAGAGAGGGGGCAGAGAGAGAGGGGGATTGAGAGAGGGGAACAGAAAGAGAGAGGGGTACAGAGAGGGGGGACAAAGAGCGAGGGGGACAGAGAGAGGGGGACAGAGAGAGAGCGGGACAGAGAGTGAGGGGGAAAGAGAGGGGGGAGAGAGAGAGGGCGGGAAAGAGAGAGAGAGAGAGAGGGGACAGAGAGCGGGGGAGACAGAGAGCTGGGGGACAGAGAGTGGGGGACAGAGAGCGAGGGACAGAGAGCGAGGGACAGAGAGCGCGGGACAGAGAGCGCAGGACAGAGAGTGGGGCACAGAGAGTGGGGAAGATAGAGGGGGTCAGAGGGAGTGGGGACAGAGAGAGGGTTACAGATGAGGGAAAGAGAGGGTGTCAGAGAAAGGGGGACAGAGAGAGGAGGACAGAGAGAGGCAGGTGGGAGAGAGAGGGGGACAGAGAAATGGGGGACAGAGAGGGAAACAGAGAGAGAGGGACAGAGAGGGGGACAGAGAGAGAGGGACAGAGAGAGAGGGACATAGAGAGAGGGGGACAGAGAGGGGGGACAGAGAGAGGGGGACAGAGTGGGTGGGACAGAGAGAGGGGGGACAGAGAGAGATGGGGACAGAGAGAGAGGGGGACAGAGAGAGGCGGGGAGGGAGAGGGGGGCAGAGAGTTGGCGACAGAGAGAGGGCCACAGAGAGTGAGGGAGATAGAGGGGGTCAGAGAGAAGGGGGACAGAGAGTGGGGGACAGAGAGACGGTGACAGATATGGCAACAGAGAGAGGGGGACAGAGAGAGGAGGACAGAGAGAGGGGGACAGAGGGGGGGCAGAGAGGGGGGGCAGAGAGAGGGGGACAGAGCGATGATGACTGGGAGGGGGCATAGAGAGGGGGACAGAGAGGGGGGACAGAGAGAGAGGGGGTCAGAAAGAGGGCGACAGAGAGAGGGGGACAGAGAGAGGGGGACAGAGAGAGGGAGACAGAAGGAGGGGGACAGAGGGAGGGGGGACAGAGAGATGATGACTGGGAGGGGGCATAGAGAGGGGGACAGAGAGGGGGGACAGAGAGAGAGGGGGTCAGAAAGAGGGCGACAGAGAGAGGGGGACAGAAAGAGGGGGACAGAGAGAGGGGGTCAGAAAGAGGGCGACAGAGAGAGGGGGACAGAAGGAGGGGGACAGAGGGAGGGGGGACAGAGAGAGGGGGACAGAGAGGGCGACAGAGAGAGGGGGACAGAGAGGGGTGGACCGGGGGGAACAAAGAGATGGTGACCGAGAGGGAGCAGAGAGAGGGCTACAGAGAGGGGGGACAGAGAGGGGGAGACAGAGAGGGGGGACAGAGAGAGGGGGACAGAGAGAGAGGGGACAGAGAGACTATGACAGAGTGGGGGCAGAGAGCGAGCGACAGAGAGGCGTGGACGGGGGTGAACAGAGAGATGGTGACTGAGAGGGGGCAGAGAGAGGGCTACAGAGAGTGGGGGACAGAGGTTTGGGACAGAGAGGATGGACTGAGAGAGGGGGCAGAGAGACGGGGACAGAGAGAGGGGGGAGAGAGAGACAGTGTCAGAGAGGGGGCAGAGAGAGGGCGGTAGAGATGGGAGGACAGAGAGCGGGGAACAGAGCGAGGGGGTAGAGAGAGACGGGGGCAGAGAGAGAGGGACAGAAAGAGACGGGGGCGGAGTGAGAGGGGGACAGAGAGAGAGGGGGTCAGAGAGAGAGGGGGTACAGAGAGAGAGGTGAACAGAGAGGGGGGGCAGAGGGGGGGGGACCAGAGAGGGAACAGAGAGATGGGGATAGAGTGATGGGGCAGAAAGAGTGGGGACAGAGAGAGAGAGGGGACAGAGAGAGAGGGGGGCAGAGAGAGAAGGGGCAGAGAGACGGTGACAGAGAGGGGCAGAGAGAGGCCAACAAAGAGAGGGGACAGTGAGGGGGGGGACAGAGAGAGGGGGGTCAGAGATGGGACAGTGAGGGGGGGGGGAACAGTGAGAGGGGGGAACGAGGGGGACAGAGAGAAGGGGCACAGAGAAACTATGACAGAGAGGGGGCAGAGAGCGGGCGACAGAGAGAGGGGTACAGAGTTGGAGAGAGAGAGGGGGGCAGAGAGAGGGGGACAGAGAGTGGGCAGAGAGAGAGGGGGAGAGAGAGCGCAGAGAGAGGGTGACAGAGAGAGAGAGGGGAATAGAGAGAGAGAGGGGGGCAGAGAGGGGGAACAGAGAGAGGAGGACAGAGAGAGGGGTACAGAGAAAGAGAGGGGGACAGAGAGAGAGGGGGACAGAGAGGGGACAGAGAGAAGGGGGACAGAGAGGGGGGACAGAGAGAGATGGGGCAGAGAGAGGTGGTACAGAGAGAGCGGGACAGAGGGAGGGGGGACAGAGAGTGGGGGACTGAGAGAGGGGTACAGAGTTGGGGAGAGAGAGTCCGTCAGAGAGAGGGAGACAGTGAGCCGGGGACAGAGACTGGGGGACAGAGAGGGGGATGGACTGAGTGGGGAACTGGGGGAAGGGGTGGACGGAGAGGGAGTGGACAGAGAGAGGAGGGATAGAGAGGGGGGACAGAAAGAGATGCGGACAGAGAGAGCACCGGGACAGAGAGAGAGAGTGAACAGAGAGAGTGGGACAGAGAGAGGGGTCAGCGAGAAGGAGGGACAGAGAGAGATGGGGACAGAAAGAGAGGGCGACAGAGAGAGAGGGACAGAGAGAGGAGGGATAGAGAGGAGGGACAGAAAGAGATGCGGACAGAGAGAGCACCGGGACAGAGAGAGAGAGTGAACAGAGACAGGGGGACAGAGAGAGGGGGACAGCGAGAAGGGGGGACAGAGAGAGATGGGGACAGAAAGAGATGCGGACAGAGAGAGAGGGACAGAGAGAGGAGGGATAGAGAGGAGGGACAGAAAGAGATGCGGACAGAGAGAGCACCGGGACAGAGAAAGAGATGCGGACAGAGAGAGAGGGACAGAGAGAGGGGGATGGACTGAGTGGGGAACGGGGGGGAGGGGTGGACGGAGAGGGAGTGGACAGAGAGAGGAGGGATAGAGAGGGGGGACAGAAAGAGATGCGGACAGAGAGAGCACCGGGACAGAGAGAGAGAGTGAACAGAGAGAGGGGGACAGAGAGAGGGGTCAGCGAGAAGGAGGGACAGAGAGAGATGGGGACAGAAAGAGAGGGGGACAGAGAGAGAGGGAACAGAGAGGGGGAGAGAGAGAGGGGGTCAGCGAGAAGGGGGGACAGAGAGAGATGGGGACAGAAAGAGATGCGGACAGAGAGAGAGGGACAGAGAGAGGAGGGATAGAGAGGAGGGACAGAAAGAGATGCGGACAGAGAGAGCACCAGGACAGAGAGAGAGAGTGAACAGAGAGAGGGGGACAGAGAGAGGGGGAACAGAGAGAGGGGGAACAGAGAGAGGGGTACAGAGAGAGGGGGACAGAGAGTGGGGACAGAGCGGGGGGGCAGAGAGAGGGTGAAAGAGAGAGGGGGGCAGAGAGAGGGGGGCAGAGAGAGGGGGACAGAGAGAGGGGGGCAGAGAGAGGGTGAAAGAGAGAGGGGACAGAGGGAGAGGGGAAAGAGGGAGAGGGGGCAGAGAGAGGGGGACAGAGAGAGGGGGGCAGAGAGAGGGTGAAAGAGAGAGGGGACAGAGGGAGAGGGGACAGAGAGAGGGGTGCAGAGAGAGGGGGACAGAGAGAGGGGACAGGGAGAGGGGGACAGAGGGAGGGGGACAGAGGGAGGGGGACAGAGGGAGGTGGGACAGAGAAACGGTGACAGAGAGCAGGCAGAGAGAGGGGGACAGAGAGCAGGGGGAGAGAGAAACGGAGACAGAGAGAGGGGTGCAGAGAGAAGGTGACAGAGAGGGGGCAGAGAGAAGGGGACTGAGAGCAGGGGGACAGAGAAACGGGGACAGAGAGATGGTGACAGTGAGGGGGCATAGAGAGGACGACAATGAGAGGGGACAGTGAGGGGGGGACAGAGAGAGTGGTACAGAAGGAGGGGGCAGAGAGACGGTGACAGAGAGTGGGCAGAGAGAAGGCGACAGAGAGAGCGGGTCAGAGAGCGGAGGAGAGAGAAGGGGCAGAGAGAGTGCGAAAGAGAGAGGGGCAGAGAGATGCGGACAGGTGGTGGGGCGAGAGATGGGGACAGAGAGAGGGGGGCAGAGGGAGGGGAGACAGAGGGAGGGGAGACAGAGAGACGGTGACAGAGAGGGGGCAGAGAGAGGGCGACAGAGAGAGATGGGAGACAGATTACGTGAGAGAGAAAGAGAGGGGGGAGAGAGGGGGATGAGAGAGAGGGGGGTGAGAGAGGGGATGGTAAGAGAGGGTGTGAGAATGGGGAGAGATAGGTGGAGAAAAAGGGGGGAGAGAGAGGGGGAGAGAGAGAGTGGGGGAGAGGGGCTGGAGAGAAAGCGTGTAGAGAGGGTGGAGAGACAGGGGAGAGAGAGGGTGGGGGGAAGAGGGGAGAGAGAGGGGAGTGAGAGAAGGATGAGAAAGAGGGGGTGAAGGAGTTGGTATGAGATAGAGGGTGTGTTTGAGAGAGAGTCGGTATGAGAGAGAGGGGTGAGAGAGAGAGAATGGGTGTGAGAGAGAAGGGGTGTGAGAAATAGGGGTGGAGAGGGAGAGAGAGACGTGGGGTGAGAGCGAGAGAGTGGGGTTACAGAGTGAGATGGGATGGAGAGAGTGGGGGTGAGTGAGACAGAGGGAGATGGACGGGGGGGGTCAGAGAGAGGTGGAGAGAGAGGGGGGTGGGGGTGAGAAGGGGTTTAGAGAGAAGGGTTGATTGAGAGAGAAAAAGTGGGGGGTAAGAGAGAGAGTCGAGTGAGAAGGAGAGGGTGTGAGAAGAGAGTGCTTGAGAGAGAGTGGTGAGAGAGCGAGGGGTGAGAGAGAGTGGGTGAGAGAGGGGGTGAGCGAGAGGCGTGAAGGGGAGGGGTTAGAGAGAGAGGGCAGGGTAAGAGAGAAAGTGGGTGAGAGAGGGAGGGGGTGAGTCGGTGAGAGGGAGGAGGGGTGAGAGGGGAAACAGAGAGAGGGATAAGCGAGAGGGGATGAGAGTATGAGGGGGTTGAGAGAGGGGGTGGTGAGAGGGGGCGGTTAGACACAGAGGGAGTGAGAGAGAGATGTGAGAGAGAGGGTGTGAGAGACAAAGGGTGATTGAGAGAGAGAAAGTGGGGAGTGTGTAAGAGAGAGAGTGGAGTGAGAAAGAGGGTGTGAGAGAGAGAGTGGTTGAGAGAGAGGGGTGAGAGAGAGGATGAGCGAGAGAGGAGGAGAGAGAGGGGGAGGGGGAGAGAGAGAGGGGGAAAGAGAGAAGGGGAGAGAGAGAGGGGGAGAGAGAGGGGTGGAGAGAAAGGGGGAGAGAGGGCTCTGAGAGAGAGAGGTGATGAGAGAGAGGGGATGAGAGAGAGGAAGTGAGAGAGGAGGGGTGAGAAATAGGGGTGTGAGAGAGAAGGGGTGTGAGAGAGAAGGGATGTGAGAGAGAAGGTGTGTGAGGCAGAGGGGGTGGAAAGAGAGAGCGATGTGTGCTAAGAGATAGAGAGTGGGGTGAGAGAGTGAGATGGGAGTGAGAGAGAGGAGTTGTGAGAAGGAGTTGTGAGAGACAGAGTGGAGTGAGAAGGAGAGGGTGTGAGAAGTGAGTGGGTGAGAGAGAGTGGTGAGAGAGCGAGGGGTGAGAGAGAGTGGGTGAGAGAGGGGGTGAGCGAGAGGGGTGAGAGGGGGAGGGGTTAGAGAGAGAGGGCGGGGTAAGAGAGAAAGGGTGTGAGAAAGGGAGGGGGTGAGGGGGTGAGAGAAGGAGGAGAGGTGAGAGGGGGTGAGAGAGAGAGGGGTGAGAGAGAGGGGATGAGAGAGTGAGGGGGTTGAGCGAGGGGGTGGTGAGAGTGGGGTGAGAGACACAGGGAGTTAGAGAGAGGGGTGAGAGAGGGGGTGAGAGACAATGGGTGATTGAGAGAGAAAGTGGGGAGGGGGTAAGAGAGAGAGTGGAGTGAGAAGGAGAGGGTGTGATTGAGAGAGTGGGTGAGAGAGAGGGGTGAGAGAGTGGGGAGGGGTTAGAGAGAGCACGGGGTAAGAGCGAAAGGGTGTGAGAGGGCGTGAGAGAGGGGTGAGAGAGGGAATGAGAGAGAGAGGGGGGTGAGAGAGAGAGGGTTTGAAAAAGAGAGAGGGCATGAGAGATTGGAGGTATGAGAGAGTGAGGGGATGAGAGAGTGAGGGGGTTTGAGAGAGGGGGTGGTGAGAGAGAGAGGGAGTGAGAGAGAGCGAGTGTGGGAGAGGGGTGAGAGCAAGGGGTGAGAGTGAGGGGTTGAGAGAGAGGGGTTGAGAGGGAGAGGGGGTAGGGTGTGTAAGAGAGAGGGGGTGGGGGGTGTAAGACAGAGGGTTGAGAGAGAGGGAGCTGGGAGAGAGAGAGGGAAGTGGGAGAGAGAGGGGTGAGAGAGAGAGAGGGGTGAGAGAGAGGGAGCGAGAAGGAGAGAGAAGGGATGAGAAAGAGGCAGAGAGATGGTGGGAGAGAGGAACGGGTGAGAGAGCAAGGGTGTGTGAGAGTGTGTGTGAGAGAGGGGGATGTGAATGAGATTGGGGTGGGAGAGAGGGGGTGACGGAGAGAAAGGAGTGAGAGAGAGGGGAGTGAGAGAGAGATGGATGTGAGAGAGAGAGGGGTTGAGAGAGAGGGGGTGAGAGACTGAGGGGTGTTGAGAGAGGGGGTGGTGAGAGAGGGGGTGATGAGGGGGGGACGGTGAGCGAGAGAGGGAGTGAGAGAGAGGGGTTGACAGAGAAAGCGAGTTCAGAGAGAGAGGGGTGAGAGAGAGTGTGTGTGAGAGAGAGGGGTTGAGAAAGAAAGAGAGGGGTGAGAGAGAGAGGGTAAGAGATAGAGGGGGTGACCGAGAGGTGTGAGAGGGGAAGGGGTTAGAGAGAGAGAGTGTGGGGTAAGAGAGAAAGGGAGAGGGGTGAGGGGGTGAGAGAGGGAGGAGGAATGAGAAGGGGTGACAGAGAGAGGGGTGAGAGAGAGGGGATGAGAGTGGGGGTGGTGAGAGAGGGGTGGTGAGAGACACAGGGAGTGAGAAAGAGGGGTTCAGAGAGAGGGTGTGTGAGAGAGAGAGGGGAGTTGAGAGTGAGGGGGGTGGGGGCTGAGACTGAGGAGGGTGAGAGAGAGGGGTGGGGTGTGAGAGAGAGAGGGTGAAAGAGTGAGAGGGAGGAAGAGAGGGGGTGTGGGAGAGAGAGAGGGAGTGAGAGAGAGAGCTGGGTGAGAGGGCGCTGAGGGAGAGGTGGGAGTAAATAACAGAGAGGGGGTGGGAGAGAGAGGGTGTGAGTGAGAGGGGGTGAGAGAGAGGGTGTGCGAGAGAGGAAGCAAGAAGGAGAGAGAGGGGAGAGAAAGAGGCAGAGAGATGGTGGGAGAGAGGGAGAGTGTTTGAGAGTGTGTGTGAGAAAGAGGGGGGAAGTGAAAGAGATTGGGGTGGGAGAGAAAGGGGTGACAGAGAGAGGGGAGAGGGGGGAGAGAGGGAGATGTTTGAGGGGTGGTGAGAGAGGGGGTTGAGAGAGAGGAAGGTGGGAGAGGGGGATGAGAGAGAGGGGTGTGTGAGAGACTGATGAGGTGAGAGAGTAAGGGGATGAGAGATTGAGGGGGGTGAGAGAGGGGTTGAAGAGAGGGGGGGTGAGAGAGAGGTGGATGTGAGAGATAGAGAGGGGTTGAGAGAGAGAGGGGAGTGAGAGACTGAGGGTGTGAGAGACTGAGGGAATGAGAGATTGAGGGGTGGTGAGAGAGGGGGGTGAGAGAGAGGGATGTGTGAGAGACTGATGACGTGAGCGAGTAAGGGGATGAGAGATTAAGGGGGGGTGAGAGAAGGTTTGAAGAGAGAGGGGGGTGAGAGAGAGGTGGATGTGAGATAGAGAGGGGTTGAGAGAGAGGGGGGTGAGAGACTGAGGGTGTGAGAGATTGAGGGGATGAGAGATTGAGGGGTGTTGAGAGAGGGGGTGGTGAGAGGGGGCGTTTAGAGAGAGAGGGAGTGAGAGAGGGGTGAGAGAGAGAGGTTGACAGAGAAAGAGAGTGTGTGAGAGAGAGTGGTGAGAGACAGAGGGTGAGAAAGAGAGGGGTGAGAGAGAGAGAGGAAGAGAGAGAGGGGGTGAGCAAGAGGGGTGAGAGGGAGAGGGGTTCGAGAGAGAGCGCGGGGTAAGAGAGAAAGGGAAAGGGGTGAGGGGGTGAGAGAGGGAGGAGGGTGAGGGGGGTGACAGAGAGAGGGATGAGAGAGAGAGAGTGAGGGGGTGATTGAGGGAGAGAAAGTGTGGGGGGTAAGAGAGAGAGTGGAGTGAGAAGGGCAGGGTGTGATTGAGAGAGTGGGTGAGAGAGAGGGGTGAGCGAGAGGGGTGAGAAGGTGAGGGGTTAGAGAGAGCGCGTGGTAAGAGAGAAAGGGTGTGAGAGGGAGTGAGAGAGAGGGGTGAGAGAGAGGGGATGAGAGAGAGTGGGGCGAGAGAAAGGGTTTGAGAAAGAGAAAGGGCGTGAGAGATTGAGGGTGTGAGAGAGTGAGGGGATGAGAGAGTGAGGGAGGTTGAGAGAGGCGGTGGTGAGAGAGAGGGGGGTGGGAGAGAGACGGTGTGAGAGAGAGGGGTGTGAGAGGGAGGGGGTGAGAGAGTGAGGGCGTGAGAGAGAGAGGGGATGAGAGAGTGAGGGGGTTTGAGAGAGGGTATGGTGAGAGAGAGCGAGGGAATGTGAGAGAGAGGGGTGAGAGAGCGAGGGGTTAGGGAGAAGGGTTGAGAGAGAGAGGGGGAGAGAGAGAGGGGGTTGAGGGGGGGTTGAGAGAGAGGGGTGAGAGAGAGAGAGGGTTGAGAGAGAGGGAGGTGGGAGAGAGAGGGGGTGAGAGACAAGGAGTGATTGAGAGAGAGAAAGTGGGGAGGGGGTAGCAGAGAGAGTGGAGTGAGAAGGAGAGGGTGTGAGAGAGAGAGTGGGTGAGAGAGATGGGTGAGAGAGCGAGGGGGAGAGAGAGGGGGTGAGAGAGAGGGTGGTGAGAGAGAAGGGGGGTGGGAGAGAGAGCGGAGTGGGAGAGAGAGGGGGGTGAGAGAGAGGTGTTGAGAGAGAGAGGTTGAGAGAGGGAGTTGAAAGAGAGAGGGGGTGAGAGACAGGGGTTGAAAGAGATGTGGGAAAAGGGGTGAGTGAGAGAGAGACGTGGGCTAAGAGAAAGAGAGTGGGGTGAGAGAGTGAGATGGGAGTGAGAGAGAGGGGGTGTGAGAGACAGGGGAAGAGAGGGGGTAGAGAGTGGGGGCAAGACAGGGGGTAGAGAGAAGGGAGAGAGGGGGGAGAGAGAGAGGAGTTGAGAGAGAGAAGGGGTGAGAAAGAGAGACAGTGAGTGAAAAAGAGAGAGTGAAAGTGAGAAAGAGAGAGCGTGAGTGTGAAAGAGAGAGGGGGTGAGAGAGCGAGGGGTGAGAGAGCGAGGGGTGAGAGAGAAGGGTAGGGGGAGAAGGGGTGAGAGTCAGAGGGGATGGGACAGAGAGAGAGAGAGTGACTGTGGTGAGAGGGGGGGAGAGAGTGAGATGAGAATGAGAGGGGGTGTGAGAGAGGGCTAAGAGAGAGAGCGAGGGAGTGAGAGAGAGGGAGGTGGGAGAGAGAGACGGGTTGAGAGACAAGGGGTGATTGAGAGAGAAAGTGGGGAGACGGTAAGAGAGAGAGGAGTGAGAAGGAGAGGGTGTGAGAGAGAGGGGTGAGAGTGAGGGGTGAGAGAGTGAGGGGTGAGAGAGAGAGAGGGGTGAGAGAGAGTGGGGTGAGAGAGAGGGGGGTGAGAGAGAGGGAGGTGAGAGAGAGGGGTGTGGGAGAGAGAGGGGGTTGAGAGAGAGAACTGGGCGAGAGGACGGTCAGAGAGAGAGAGGAGTGAGAGAGAGCGGGGTGAGAGAGAGGAGTGAGAGAGCGAGGGGTGAGAGAGGGAGGGGTGAGAGATTAGGGAGTGAGAGAGAGGGGGGTGAGAGAGAGGGGTGAGAGAGCGAGGGGTGAGAGAGGGACGGGTGAGAGAGAGGGGAGTGAGAGAGAGGGGGGTGAGAGAGAGGGGTGAGAGAGCGAGGGGTGAGAGAGAGGGGGTGAGAGAGAGGGGGGTGAGAGAGAGGGGTGAGAGAGTGGGGTGAGAGAGGGAGGGGTGAGAGAGGGAGGGGTGAGAGAGAGGGGGTGAGAGAGAGGGGTGTGGGAGAGAGAGGGGGTTGAGAGAGAGAGCTGGGCGAGAGGACGGTCAGAGAGAGGAGTGAGAGAGAGAGCGGGGTTGAGATAGAGAGGGGTTGAGAGAGAAAAGGGGGTAAGAGAGAGAGAGAAGGGGAGTGAGAGACAGAGTGGAGTGAGAGAGAGGGGAGTGAGAGAGAGAGGTGAGAGAGTGCGGTTGAGAGAGGGGTTTGAGAGAGAGATGGGGTGAGAGACGGGTTGAGAGAGATGGGTTGAGAGAGATGGGGGGAATAAGGGGTGAGAAAGAGAGAGACGTGGGCTAAGAGAGAGAGAGAGTGGGGTGAGAGAGTGAGCGTGGGGTGAGGGAGTGAGTGGGGTGAGAGAGTGAGATGGGAGTGAGAGAGAGGGGGTGTGAGAGACAGGGGAGAGAGGGGGTAGAGAGTGGGGGGCAAGAGAGGGGGTAGTGAGAGGGGAGAGAGAGGAGTTGAGAGAGAGGGTGTGAGAGAGAGGGGTGAGAAAGAGAGAGTGAGTGAAAAAGAGAGAGAGAGTGTAAGTGAGAAAGAGAGAGGGGTGAGAGTGTGAGGGGTGAAGAGAGGGGGTGTGGTGAGAAGGGGTTGAGAGAGAAGGGGTGAGAGACAGAGGCGATGGGACAGAGAGAGACTGTGGTGAGAGAGAGAGAGGGGTGAGAGAGTGAGATGGGAGTGAGAGGGGTGTAAGAGAGGGAGGTGGGAGAGAGTGGGGGGTTGAGAGACAAGGGGTGATTGAGAGAGAAAGTGGGGAAGGGGTAAGAGAGTGAGTGGAGTTAGAAGGAGAGGGTGAGAGAGAGAGAGGGGTGTGAGAGAGGGGTGAGAGAGCGAGGGGTGAGAGAGAGAGGGGTGGGAGAGAGAGGGGGTGAGAGAGAGAGAGCTGGGTGAGAGGAGGAGGTGGGAGTGAGTGACAGAGAGGGGGTGGGAGAGAGAGGCATTAAGAGAGAGAGGGGGTGAGAGAGAGGGAGTGAGAAGGAGAGAGAGGGGATGAGAAAAAGGCAGAGAGATGGCGGGAGAGAGGGCGGGGATTGAGAGCGAGTGTGTGTGAGAGTGTGTGTGAGAGAGAGGGGGGATGTGAAAGAGATTGGGGTGGGAGAGAGAGGGGTAACGGAGAGAGAGAGAGAGGGGAGAGAGAGAGGGGTGAGAGAGAGATGGATGTGAGAGAGAGAGGGGTTGAGAGAGAGGGGGTGAGAGAGTGAGGGTTGTTGAGAGAGGGTGTGGTGAGAGGAGGGCAGTGAGCGAGAGAGGGAGTGAGAGAGAGAGCGGTGAGAGAGAGGGGTTGACAGAGAAAGAGAGGTGTGAGAGAGAGAGGGGTGAGAGAGAGGGTGTGAGAGAATGTGGTGAGAGAGAGAGGGGTTGAGAGAGAAAGAGAGGGGTGAGAGAGAGGGTTAGAGAGAGGAGGTGACCGAGAGGGGTGAGAGGGGGAGGGGTTAGGGAGAGGGAGAGCGCAGGGTAAGAGAGAAAGGGAGAGGGGTGAGTGGGTGAGAGATAGAGGAGGGGTGAGAGGGGGTGACAGAGAGAGGGGTGAGAGAGAGGGGATGAGAGAGTGAGGGGGGTTGAGAGAGGGGGTGGTGAGAGAGGGATGGTGAGAGACACAGGGAGTGAGAGAGAGGTGTGAGAGAGAGGGGTGAGAGACAAGGGGTGATTGAGAGTGAGAAAGTGGGCAGTGGGTAAGAGAGAGAATGGGGTGAGAGGGCAGTGAGAGGGAGACGTGGGAGTGAGTGACACAGAGGGAGTGGGAGAGAGAGGGGTGAGAGAGAATGGGGGTGAGAGAGAGGGAGCGAGAAGGAGAGAGAGGGAAGGAGAAAGAGGCAGAGAGATGGGGATGTGAAAGAGATTGGGGTGGGAGAGAAAGGGGTGACAGAGAGAGAGGTGAGAGAGAGATGGATGTGTGAGAGAGGGGTTGAGAGTGAGGTGGGTGAGAGACTGAGGGGGTTAGAGAGTGAGGGGATGAGAGTTTGAGGGGTGTTGAGAGAGGGGGTGTTGAGAGAGGGGTGAGAGAGAGGGGTGAGAGAGAGGGTGTGAGAGAGAGAGGGGTGAGAGAGAGAGGGGTTGAGAGAGAGGAAGGTGGGAGAAAGAGAGGTTTGAGAGAGAGGGGGTGTGAGAGAGAGGGGTGAGAGGGCGGTGAGAGGGAGAGATTTAGGTGAGTGACAGAGAGGATGTGGGAGAGAAGGGACGAGAGAGAGAGGGGGTGCGAGAGAGAGGGTGTGTGAGAGTGTGAGTGAGAGAGAGGGGGGATGTAAAAGAGATTGGGGTGGGAGAGAGAGGGGTGACGAAGAGAGAGTGGAGAGAGAGAGGGTGGTGAGAGAGAGATGGATGTGAGAGAGATAGATGGTTGAGAGAGAGGGGTGAGAGACTGATGGGGTGAGAGAGTGAGGGGATGAGCGATTGAGGGGGGTTGAGAGAGGGGGTGAAGAGAAAGGGGGGTGAGAGAGAGAGGGAATAAGAGAGAGAGGGGCGAGAGTGAGGGGTTGACAGAGAAAGACAGGGCTGAGAGAGAGAGTTGAAAAGAGAGAAGGGTGAGTGAGGGGGTGAGAGAGTGAGGGGATCAGAGAGTGAGGGGATTTGAGTGAGGTGGTGGTGATGGGGGTGAGAAAGGGGTGAGAGAGAGATTGGAAAAGAGAGAGGGGTGAGTGAGGAGGTGAGAGAGTGAGGGGATCAGAGAGTGAGGGGATTTGAGTGAGGTGGTGGTGATGGGGGGTGAGAAAGGGGTGAGAGAGAGCGGGGTTGAAAGAGAGTGGGGTTGAGAGAGAGAAGGGGGTGAGAGAGAAGTGGGGTGAGAGAGAGGGGGGAGTGAGGGGTTGAGAAAGATGGGTTGAGAGAGAGGAGGTGAGGGGGGATACTGAGAGAGAGACGGAGAGAGAGTGCGACAGACAGAGAGAGAGATAAAGCAAGAGTGAGAGAGAAGAGGTGAGGGAGGTAGGGTGGACTGAGAGAGAGGTAGAGAGAGAGTGAGAGTGCCAGACAGAGAGAGCATGAGCGACAGAGAGAGAGAGAGAGAGAGAGAGAGAGCACGAGCAAGAGAGAGCGAATGAGAGAGACCGTGAGATAAGAGAGAGAGGGAGGCAAGAGAGAGGGAGAGAGGCAGGGAGAGAGAGATAATGTGAGAAGAGGATGAGAGAGTGAGAGAGACCGCAAGGGGAAGAGAGCGAGCTGAAGTGAGAGAGAGAGAGAGAGACGTAAGAGAGGGGTGTGAGAGAGAGGAGCGAAAGAGGAGGGGAGACAGGAGGAGAGAGAGAGGGGGCGGGGGAGGGGGAGGGAGAGGGAGAGGGGAGAGAGAGGGGGCAGAGAGATGGCGGATAGAGGGGGAGAGAGTGGAGGAGAGGGGAGAGAGAGGGGGAGAGAGAGGGTGAGAGAGAGAGGTGTTGAGAGAGAGGGGGTGAAAGAGAGGAATTGAGAGGGGAGGTGAGAAACAGGGGTGTGAGAGAGAGAACGGGTGTGAGAGAGAAAGGGTGGGAGACAGAGGGGGCGGGAGGGGAGGGTGCAGTGAGAGAGGGGCTGAGAGAGACATGGGGTGCAAGAGAGGGTGGGTGAGAGTAGGAGGGGCTGAGAGAGAGAGGGGCTGAGAGAGAGATGGGCTGAGAGAGATGGGTGAGATGGGGAGTGTGTGAGAGAGGAGGGATGAGAGTGGGAGGGGGAAAGAGGGACGGGATGGGAGAGGGAGGGTGATAGAGAGGGGTGTGAGAGAGAGAGGGGTGAGAGAGAGGGGAGAAAGAGGGGGGAGAGAGGGAGGGTGTGAGAGTGGAAGGGGGTGAGAGAGGGACGGGATGAGAGAGGGAGGGTGGGAGAGAGAGGGGTGTGAGAGAGAGAGGTGAGAGAGAGGAGTGAGTGAGGGGGAGAGAGAGGAGTGAGAGAGGGGGAGAGAGGGGTAGAGAGAGAGGGAGAGCAGGTAAGAGAGTTAGAGTGGTGAGAGAGAGAGAGGGGTGACAGAGAGAGGGGCTTGAGAGAGAGAGGAGTTGTAAGGGGGGTGAGAGAGAGGGGTGAGAGGGGTAGGTAGGTGAGGGAGTGTGGGGGGGATGGGGGTGGGAGGGTGAGGGAGGTGGGAGGGAGATAGAGGTGCTGTGAGAGGGGGTGGGAGAGAGAGGTGTGTGAGAGAGAGCTGGGTGAGAGGGAGTGAGGGGGGTTGAGAAAGAGAGGTGGGTGAGAGAGAGAGTGGGTGTGAGAGAGAGGTTGGTGAGAGATGGGGAATGAGAGAGAGTGGGGTTGAGAAAGAGAGAGATGGGAGTGAGAGAGAGAGGGTGTGAAAGAGAGGGGAAGAGAGAGAGAGGGTGAGAGTGAAGGAGTGAGAAGGAGAGAGAGGGGATGAGAAAGAGATAAAGAGAGGGTGGGAGAGAGGGAGGGGGTGAGAGAGGGGGTGAGAGAGGGGGTGAGAGAGAGAGGGGTGAGAGAGTGGGGTTGAGAGAGAGAAGGTGGTGAGAGAACGAAGGGTCGTGAGAGAAAGGGGAGTGGGAGAAAGGGGGTGAGAGAGCGTGGTTGAGAGAGGGGGAGAGAGAGATTGAGAGAGAGGGGTTGACAGAGAGGGGGTTGAGAGAGAGAGACGGGGGAAAGAGGGGGTGAGAGAGAGAGGGTTAGGGAGAGAGAGGAGAGAGAGGGGTTGAGAAAGATGAGTTGAGAGAGAGAGGAGGTGAGGGGGAGGACTGAGAGAGAGAGACGGAGAGAGAGAGCAACAGAACAGAGAGAACGATAGAACAAGAGTGAGAGAGAAGAGGTGAGAGAGATAAGGTGGACTGAGAGAAAGGGAGACAGAGAGTGAGAGTGACAGACAGGAGAAGGGGGAGAGAGGGGGTGAGAGAGAGGAGGAGAGAGGGGGGTGAGAGAGGTGTTGAGAGAGAGGCGGTGAGAGAGAGGAATTGAGAGAGAGGGGGTGAGAAACAGGGCTGTGAGAGAGAGAAGGGGTGTGAGAGAGAAAGGGTAGGAGATAGAGAGGGTGGGCGAAAGAGAGACGTGGGGGAGAGAGTGAGAGTGGGGTGAGAGAGTGAGATGTGAGTGAGAGAGAGACGTGGGCTAAGAGAGAGAGAGTGGGGGAGAGAGTGAGACGTGGGCTAAGAGAGAGAGAGTGGGGGAGAGAGTGAGAGTGGGGTGAGAGAGTAAGATGGGAGTGAGAGAGAGGGGGTAGAGTGGGGGGAAAGAGAGGGGAGAGAGAGAGGGGGAGAGAGGGAAGAGAGAGAGAGGGGGCGGGAGAGAGAGGAGTTGAGAGAGAAGGGGTGACAGAGAGGGGGTGAGAAAGAGAGAGAGTGAGTGAAAAAGAGAGCGCGGGTGAGAGAGAGGGGGGTGAGAGAGAGGGGGTAGTGTTGAGAGGGGTGTGAGAGAGAAGGGGTGAGAGAGAGGGGTGGGGTGAGAGGGAGATGAGAGAGAAGATGTGAGATACAGAGGGGGTGGGACAGAGAGAGAAAGATTGTGGTGAGAGAGAGGGGTGAGAGAGTGAGATGGGAGTGAGAGAGGGGGGAGTGAGAGAGAGGGAGTGTGTGAGAGAGAGGAGTAAGAGTGCGAGTGGTGAGAGAGAGAGGTTGAGAGAGAGAGGGTGGGTGGTGAGAGAGAGAGCTCGGGGTAAGAGAGAAAGGGGGTAAGAGAGAAAGGGTGTGAGAGAGGGAGAGGGGTGACGGGGTGCGAGAGGGAGCAGGGGTGAGAGAGAGGGGATATGAGAGTGAGGGGTTGAGAGAGAGATGGGGTGAGAGAGAAAAGGGGGTGAGAGAGAGAGGGGAGTGAGAGAGAGGGGGGTGAGAGCGATGAGTGAGAGAGTGGTTGAGAGAGAGAGGGGTTGAGAGAGAGAGGGGAGAGAGAGGTTGAGAGAGAGAGGGGAGTGAGAGAGAGGGGGGTGAGAGCGATGAGTGAGAGATTGGTTGAGAGAGAGAGGGGTTGAGAGAGAGAGGGGGAGAGAGAGGTTGAGAGAGAGAGGGGGGAGAGAGAGGGTTTGAGAAAGATGGGTTGCGAGAGAGAAGACGTGCGGGGGAGGACTGAGAGAGAGATGGAGAGAGAGAGAGAGAGCAACAGACAGAGAGAACGATAGAGCAAGAGTGAGAGAAGTAGGGTGGACTGAGAGAGAGGGAGACAGACAGACAGACAGAGAGCATGAGCGACAGAGAGAGAGAGAGAGCGAGAGAGACCGTGAGATGAGATAGAGAGGGAGGCAAGAGAGAGGGAAATAGCCAGGGAGAAGAGTGAGTGTGAGAAGAGGTTGAGAGAGTGAGAGAGAGCAAGAGGAAGAGAGCGAGTGGAAGAGTGAGAGAGAGAGAGGGCGGAGAGAGAGGGAGGCGAGAGAGGAGGGGAGAGAGGAGGAGAGAGAGGGGGAGAGGGAGGGGGAGAGATGGGTGAGAGAGAAGGGGAGAGAGGGGGGAGAGAGATGGGAGAGGGGGTTGTGAGGAGGAGAGAGCGGAGGAGAGGGGGTGAGTGAGGGGGCAGAGAGAGGGGGAGAGAAGGGTCAGAGAGAAGAGGAGAAAGAGGGGGAGAGAGAGGAGGGAGAGAGATGGGGAGGTGAGTGAGGGGGAAGGAGTGGAGGAGAGGAAGAGAGGGGGGTGAGAGAGAGGGGGAGAGAGAAAGATGTTGAGAGAGAGGGGTGTGAGAGAGAGGGGTGTGAGAGAGAGGGGTGTGAGAGAGAGGGGTGTGAGAGAGAAGGGGTGGGAGGGAGTGAAATGTGGGGTGAGAGAAAGAGAGTGGGGTGAGAGAGTGAGAGTGGGATGAGAGAGTGAGATGGGAGCGAGAGAGAGGGGATGTGAGAGACAGGGGGAGAGAGGGGGTAGAGATTGGGGGGCTAGCGAGGGGGTAGAGAGAGAGTGGAGAGAGAGAGGGGGGAGAGAGAGGGGGAGAGAGGGGGAGAGGGGATGAAAAAATTGGCAGAGAGTGGGAGAGAGAAGGGGAGAAAGAGGGGGGAAGAGAGAGAGGGTTTGAGAGCGCGGGTGAGAGAGGGGTTGAGAAAGAGAGAGTGTGAGTAAAAAAAAAAGAGAGAGTGTAAGTGAGAAAGAGACAGTGAGTGAGAAAGAGAGCGCGGGTGAGAGAGGGGGGTGAGAGAGGAGGTGGGGGAAGGGGTGTGAGAGAGAAGGAGTGATTGAGAGAAAGAAAGTGGGGAGGGGATAAGAGAGAGAGTGCAGTGAGAAGGAGAGGGTGTGAGAGAGAATGGGCGAGAGGGGGTGAGCGAGATGGGTGAGGGGTGAGGGGGTGAGAGAGAGAGGGGTGAGAGAGAAGGGCTGAGATAGAGGGGTTGAGAGAGAGAGGGATGAGAGAGTAAGAGTTGGGGAGATTGAGGGGATGAGAGAGTGAGCTGGGTTGAGAGAGGGGTGGTGAGACAGAGTGGGGTAAGAGAGGGGGAGAGAAGGGTGAGAGAGCGGGAGGGGGGTAGAGAGAGAGGGGTTGAGAGAGAGAGGGTTGAGGGAGAGAAGGGGGTGAGAGAGAGTGGTGGAGTGTGAGAGAGAAGGGGTAGAGAGAGGGAGAGAGGATGAGAGAGGGGGTTAGAAAGAGAGGGGGGAGAGAGAGGAGTGGGAGAGAGAGGGAGGTGAGTGAGGGAGAGGGGTGAGTGAGAGAGGGCGATGTGAGGGGGGGGAGAGAGAAAGGGGGAGAGACAAAGGGGGAGTGAGAGTGGGTCAGAGAAAGACTGGAGGTGAGACAGAGAGGGGCTGGGAGAAAGGGCATGAGAGAGAGAGGGTTTGAGAGAAATGGAGTGAGAGTGAAATGGGGTGAGAGAGAGGGAGTGAGAAGGAGAGAGAGGGTATGGGAAAGAGACAGAGAGAGGGTGGGAGAGAGGGAGGGGGTTGGAGAGAGGGAGGGGGTGAAAAAGAGAGAAGGGTAAGAGAGAGAGGGGGTGTGAGAGAGTATGGGTGAGGATGTAAGAGAGAGAGAGTTTGGGAAAGAGAGAGGAGTGAGAGAGCAGGTGAGGGGTTGAGAGAGAAGGGGGTGAGAGAGTCGGATGTGAGAGAGAGAAGGATAAGAGAGAGAGAGAGCAAGGGGTGAGAGAGAGGGGATTTAGATAGGGGTGCTTGAGAGAGCGAGAGAGAGCGGGTGAGAGAGAGTGAGGAGGATGAGGGGGGTGAGAGAGAGGGGGTTTAGAGAGAGAGGGGGTTTGAGAAAGCGAGAGAGAGCGGGAGAGAGAGAGAGAGAGGAGGATGGGGTGGTGAGAGAGAGAGGGTGAGAGAGAGGGGTTTTAGAGAGGGAGGTGGTTTGAGACAGCGAGGGAGAGCGGGTGAGAGAGAGAGAGAGAGAGAGGAGGATGAGGGGGTGAGAGACAGAGGGTGAGAGAGAGGGGTTTTAGAGAGAGAGGGGTTTGAGAGAGCGAGAGAGAGCGGGTGAGAGAGAGTGAGGAGGATGAGGGGGGTGAGAGAGCTAGGGGTTTAGAGAGAGAGGGGTTTGAGAGAGTGAGAGAGAGCGAGTGAGAGAGAGAGAGGAGGCGGAGGGGGTGAGAGAAAGAGCGGGTGAGAAAGAGGGGTTGAGAGAGAGGAGGTTTGAGAGAGCGAGTGAGAGCTGTTGAGAGAGTGAGAGAGGAGGATGAGGGGTGTGAGAGACAGAGGGTGAGAGAGGGGGTATTTTGAGAGAGAGGGTGTTTGAGAGAGCGAGAGAGCGGGTGAGAGAGAGAGAGGAGGATGAGGGGGGTGAGAGAGAGGGTGAGAGAGAGGGGTTGAGAAAGAGAGGTGGTTTGAGAGAGCGAGAGAGAGCGGGTGAGAGAGAGTGAGGAGGATGGGGGGTCGAGAGAGAGAGAGGGTGAGAGCGAGGGGTTGAGAGAGAGGGGGTTTGAGAGTACGAGAGAGTGGGTGAGAGAGAGAGAGGAGGATGAGGGGGTTGAGGGAGAGAGAGAGGGTGAGAGAGAGGGGTTTTAGAGAGAGGGCGTTTGAGAGTGCGGGTGAGAGAGAGAGAGGAGGATGAGGGGTGTAAGAGAGAGGGTTAGAGAGAGGGGGTTTGAGAGAGCGAGAGAGAGCGGGTGAGAGAGAGAGAGGAGGATGAGGGGGTGAGAGAGAGAGGGTGAGAGAGAGGGGTTGAGAGAGAGAGGGGGTTTGAGAGAGGGAGAGAGCGGGTGAGAGAGAGTGAGGAGGATGGGGGGTTGAGAGAGAGAGGGTGAGAGCGAGGGGTTGAGAGAGAGGGGGTTTGAGAGTACGAGAGAGTGGGTGAGAGAGAGAGAGGAGGATGGGGGGGTGGTGAGAGAGAGAGAGAGAGAGGGTGAGAGAGAGAGGGGTTTTAGAGAGAGGGCGTTTGAGAGTGCGGGTGAGAGAGAGAGAGAGGAGGATGAGGGGGGTAAGAGAGACAGGGTGAGAGAGAGGGGTTGAGCGAGAGAGGGGGTTTGAGAGAGCTAGAGAGAGCGGGTGAGAGAGAGTGAAGAGGAAGAGGGGTGTGAGAGAGAGGGGGTTTAGAGAGAGAGGGGGTTTGAGAAAGCGAGAGAGAGCGGGTGAGAGAGAGAGAGGAGGATGGGGTGGTGAGAGAGAGAGGGTGAGAGAGAGGGGTTTTAGAGAGCGAGGTGGTTTGAGAGAGCGAGGGAGAGCGGGTGAGAGAGAGAGAGAGAGGAGGATGAGGGGGTGAGAGACAGAGGGTGAGAGAGAGGGGTTTTAGAGAGAGAGGGGTTTGAGAGAGCGAGAGAGAGCGGGTGAGGGAGAGAGAGAGGAGGATGATGGGGTGAGATAGAGAGGGTGTGAGAAAGGGGTTTTAGAGAGAGAGGGGGTTTGAGAGAGTGAGAGAGAGCGGGTGAGAGAGAGAGAGGAGGATGAGGGGGGTGAGAGAGCTAGGGGTTTAGAGAGAGGGGTTTGAGAGAGCGAGAGTGAGCGGGTGAGAGAGAGAGAGGAGGATGAGGGGGGTGAGATAGAGAGGATGTGAGAAAGGGGTTTTAGAGAGAGAGGGGTTTGAGAGAGCGAGAGAGGGCGGGTAAGAGAGAGAGGAGGATGCAGGGGGTAAGAGAGAGCGGGTGAGAGAGAGGGGTTTTAGAGAGCGAGAGAGCGAGAGAGCGAGAGAGAGCGGGTGAGAGAGAGTGAGGAGGATGAGGGGGGTGAGGGAGCTAGGGGTTTAGAGAGAGAGGGGTTTGAGAGAGTGAGAGAGAGCGGGTGAGAGAGAGAGAGGAGGATGGGGTGGTGAGAGAGAGAGGGTGAGAGAGAGGGGTTTTAGAGAGAGGGGATTTGAGAGAGCAAGAGAGCGGGTGAGAGAGAGAGAGGAGGATGAGGGGGGTAAGAGAGAGAGGGTGAGTGAGAGGGGTTTTAGAGAGCGAGGTGGTTTGAGAGAGCGGGAGAGAGATAGAGAGGAGGATGAGGGGGGTGAGAGAGCTAGGGGTTTAGAGAGAGAGGGGTTTGAGAGAGTGAGAGAGAGCGGGTGAGAGAGAGAGAGAGGAGGATGAGGGGGTGAGATAGAGAGGGTGTAAGAAAGGGGTTTTAGGGAGAGGGGGGGTTTGAGAGAGCGAGAGAGAGCGGGTGAGAGAGAGACAGTGGAGGATGAGGTGGGTAAGAGAGAGAGGGTGAGAGAGAGGGGTTTTAGAGAGCGAGGTGGTTTGAGAGAGCGAGAGTGAGCGGGTGAGAGAGAGGGAGGAGAATGCGGGGGTGAGAGAGAGAGGGTGAGAGAAGGGTTGAGAGAGAGGGGGTTTGAGAGAGCGAGAGAGAGCGGGTGAGGGAGAGAGAGAGGAGGATGATGGGGGTGAGATAGAGAGGGTGTGAGAAAGGGGTTTTAGAGAGAGAGGGGTTTGAGAGAGTGAGAGAGAGCGGGTGAGAGAGAGAGAGGAGGATGAGGGGGGTGAGAGAGCTAGGGGTTTAGAGAGAGGGGTTTGAGAGAGCGAGAGTGAGCGGGTGAGAGAGAGAGAGGAGGATGAGGGGGGTGAGATAGAGAGGATGTGAGAAAGGGGTTTTAGAGAGAGAGGGGTTTGAGAGAGCGAGAGAGGGTGGGTAAGAGAGAGAGGAGGATGCAGGGGGTAAGAGAGAGAGGGTGAGAGAGAGGGGTTTTAGAGAGCGAGGTGGTGTGAGAGAGCGAGAGAGAGCGGGTGAGAGAGAGTGAGGAGGATGAGGGGGGTGAGGGAGCTAGGGGTTTAGAGAGAGAGGGGTTTGAGAGAGTGAGAGAGAGCGGGTGAGAGAGAGAGAGGAGGATGGGGTGGTGAGAGAGAGAGGGTGAGAGAGAGGGGTTTTAGAGAGAGGGGATTTGAGAGAGCAAGAGAGCGGGTGAGAGAGAGAGAGAGAGGAGGATGAGGGGGGTAAGAGAGAGAGGGTGAGTGAGAGGGGTTTTAGAGAGCGAGCTGGTTTGAGAGAGCGGGTGAGAGATAGAGAGGAGGATGAGGGGGGTGAGAGAGCTAGGGGTTTAGAGAGAGAGGGGTTTGAGAGAGTGAGAGAGAGCGGGTGAGAGAGAGAGAGAGGAGGATGAGGGGGGTGAGATAGAGAGGGTGTGAGAAAGGGGTTTTAGAGAGAGGGGGGGTTTGAGAGAGCGAGAGAGAGCGGGTGAGAGAGAGACAGTGGAGGATGAGGTGGGTAAGAGAGAGAGGGTGAGAGAGAGGGGTTTTAGAGAGCGAGGTGGTTTGAGAGAGCGAGAGAGCGGGTGAGAGAGAGGGAGAAGTGGATGAGGGGGGTAAGAGAGAGAGGGTAAGAGAGAGGGGTTTTAGAGAGCGAGGTGGTTTGAGAGAGCGAGAGAGAGCGGGTGAGAGAGAGAGAGAGGAGGATGAGGGGGGTGAGAGACAGAGGGTGAGAGAGGGGGGTTTTAGAGAGAGAGGGGTTTGAGAGAGCGAGAGAGAGCGGGTGAGAGAGAGAGAGGAGGATGAGGGGGTGAGATAGAGAGGTTGTGAGAAAGGGGTATTACAGAGAGAGGGGGTTTGAGAGAGCGAGAGAGGGTGGGTGAGAGAGAGAGAGAGGAGGATGAGGGGGGTAAGAGAGAGAGCGTGAGAGAGAGGGGTTTTAGAGAGCGAGGTGGTTTGAGAAAGCGAGAGAGAGAGAGAGCGAGAGAGAGCGGGTGAGAGAGAGAGAGGAGGATGAGGGGGGTGAGAGAGCTAGGGGTTTAGAGAGAGAGGGGTTTGAGAGAGTGAGAGAGAGCGAGTGAGAGAGAGAGAGGAGGAGGAGGGGGTGAGAGAGAGAGAGCGGGTGAGAAAGAGGGGTTGAGAGAGAGGAGGTTTGAGAGAGCGAGAGAGAGAGCTGTTGAGAGAGTGAGAGAGGAGGATGAGGCTTGTGAGAGAGAGAGGGTGAGAGAGGGGGTATTTTGAGAGAGAGGGTGGTTGAGAGAGCGAGAGAGAGCCGGTGAGAGAGAGAGAGGAGGATGAGGGGGGTGAGAGAGAGAGGGTGAGAGTGAGGGGTTGAGAGAGAGAGGGGGTTTGAGAGAGCGAGAGAGAGCGGGTGAGAGAGAGTGAGGAGGATGGGGGGTTGAGAGAAAGAGGGTGAGAGCGAGGGGTTGAGAGAGAGGCGGTTTGAGAGTACGAGAGAGTGGGTGAGAGAGAGAGAGAGGAGGATGAGGGGGGGTGAGAGAGAGAGAGAGAGGGTGAGAGAGAGGGGTTTTAGAGAGAGGGCGTTTGAGAATGCGGGCGAGAGAGAGGAGGATGAGGGGGGTAAGAGAGAGAGGGTGAGAGAGAGGGGTTGAGCGAGAGAGGGGGTTTGAGAGAGCGAGAGAGAGAGCGGGTGAGAGAGAGTGAGGAGGATGAGGGGGTTTGAGAGAGAGGGGGTTTAGAGAGAGAGGGGGTTTGAGAAAGCGAGAGAGAGCGGGAGAGAGAGAGAGAGGAGGATGGGGAGGTGAGATAGAGAGGGTGAGAGAGAGCCATTTTAGAGAGAGGGGGTTTGAGAGAGCAAGAGAGCGGGTGAGAGAGAGAGAGGAGGATGAGGGGGGTAAGAGAGAGGGGGTGAGAGAGAGGGGTTTTAGAGAGCGAGGTGGTTTGAGAGAGCGAGAGAGAGCGGGTGAGAGAGAGAGAGAGGAGGATGAGGGGGGTGGGAGACAGAGGGCGAGAGAGCGGGGTTTTAGAGAGAGAGGGTTTTGAGAGAGCGAGAGAGAGCGGGTGAGAGAGAGAGAGAGAGGAGGATGACGGGGGTGAGATAGAGAGGGTGTGAGAAAGGGGCTTTAGAGAGAGAGGGAGATTGAGAGAGTGAGAGAGAGCGGGTGAGAGAGAGAGAGGAGGATGAGGGGGGTGAGATAGAGAGGATGTGAGAAAGGGGGTTTAGAGAGAGGGGGGTTTGAGAGAGCGAGAGAGGGCGGGTAAGAGAGAGAGGAGGATGCAGGGGGTAAGAGAGAGAGGGTGAGAGAGAGGGGTTTTAGATAGCGAGGTGGTGTGAGAGAGCGAGAGAGAGCGGGTGAGAGAGAGTGAGGAGGATGAGGGGGGTGAGAGAGCTAGGGGTTTAGAGAGAGAGGGGTTTGAGGGAGTGAGAGAGAGCGAGTGAGAGAGAGAGATGAGGCGGAGTGGGTGAGAGAAAGAGCGGGTGAGAAAGAGGGGTTGAGAGAGAGGAGGTTTGAGAGAGCGAGAGAGAGCTGTTGAGAGAGTGAGAGAGGAGGATGAGGGGTGTGAGAGACAGAGGGTGAGAGAGGGGGTATTTTGAGAGAGAGGGTGTTTGAGAGAGCGAGAGAGCGGGTGAGAGAGAGAGAGGAGGATGAGGGGATTTAGAGTGAGGGGTTGAGAGAGAGAGGGGGTTTGAGAGAGCAAGAGAGAGCGGGTGAGAGAGAGTGAGGAGGATGGGGTTTGAGAGAGAGAGGGTGAGAGCGAGGGGTTGAGAGAGAGGCTGTTTGAGAGTACGAGAGAGTGGGTGAGAGAGAGAGAGAGGAGGATGGGGGGGTGAGAGAGAGAGAGGGGTGAGAGAGAGGGGTTTTAGAGAGATGGCGTTTGAGAGTGCGGGTGAGAGAGAGGAGGATGAGGGGGGTAAGAGAGAGAGGGTGAGAGAGAGGGGTTGAGCGAGAGAGGGGGTTTGAGAGAGCGAGAGAGAGCGGGAGAGAGTGAGGAGGATGAGGGGGGTGAGAGAGAGGGGGTTTAGAGAGAGAGGGGGTTTGAGAAAGCGAGAGAGAGCGGGAGAGAGAGAGAGAGGAGGATGGGGTGGTGAGAGAGAGGGTGAGAGAGAGGGGTTTTAGAGAGAGGAGGTTTGAGAGAGCAAGAGAGCGGGAGAGAGAGAGAGAGGAGGATGAGGGGGGTAAGAGAGAGAGCGTGAGAGAGAGGGGTTTTAGAGAGCGAGGTGGTTTGAGAGAGCGAGAGAGAGCGGGTGAGAGAGAGGAGGATGAGGGGGGTGAGAGAGCTAGGGGTTTAGAGAGAGAGGGGTTTGAGAGAGTGAGAGAGAGCGAGTGAGAGAGAGAGAGGAGGAGGAGGGGGTGAGAGAAAGAGCGGGTGAGAAAGAGGGGTTGAGAGAAAGGAGGTTTGAGAGAGCGAGAGAGAGAGCTGTTGAGAGAGTGAGAGAGGAGGATGAGGCGTGTGAGAGAGAGAGTGTGAGAGAGGGGTTTTTTTGAGAGAGAGGGTGGTTGAGAGAGCGAGAGAGAGCCGGTGAGAGAGAGAGAGGAGAATGAGGGGGGTGAGAGAGAGAGGGTGAGAGTGAGGGGTTGAGAGAGAGAGGGGGTTTGAGAGAGCAAGAGAGAGCGGGTGAGAGAGAGTGAGGAGGATGGGGGGTTGAGAGAGAGAGGGTGAGAGCGAGGGGTTGAGAGAGAGGCGGTTTGAGAGTACGAGAGAGTGGGTGAGAGAGAGAGAGAGGAGGATGAGGGGGGTGAGAGAGAGAGAGAGGGTGAGAGAGACGGGTTTTCGAGAGAGGGCGTTTGAGAGTGTGGGTGAGAGAGAGGAGGATGAGGGGGGTAAGAGAGAGAGGGTGAGAGAGAGGGGTTGAGCGAGAGAGGGGGTTTGAGAGAGCGAGAGAGAGCGGGAGAGAGTGAGGAGGATGAGGGGGGTGAGAGAGAGGGGGTTTAGAGAGAGAGGGGGTTTGAGAAAGCGAGAGAGAGCGGGAGAGAGAGAGAGAGGAGGATGGGGTGGTGAGAGAGAGAGGGTGAGAGAGAGGGGTTTTAGAGAGAGGAGGTTTGAGAGAGCAAGAGAGCGGGAGAGAGAGAGAGAGGAGGATGAGGGGGGTAAGAGAGAGAGCGTGAGAGAGAGGGGTTTCAGAGAGCGAGGTGTTTTGAGAGAGCGAGAGAGAGCGGGTGAGAGAGGAGGATGAGGGGGGTGAGAGAGCTAGGGGTTTAGAGAGAGAGGGGTTTGAGAGAGTGAGAGAGAGCGAGTGAGAGAGAGAGAGGAGGAGGAGGGGTGAGAGAAAGAGCGGGTGAGAAAGAGGGGTTGAGAGAAAGGAGGTTTGAGAGAGCGAGAGAGAGAGCTGTTGAGAGAGTGAGAGAGGAGGATGAGGCGTGTGAGAGAGAGAGTGTGAGAGAGGGGTTTTTTTTTGAGAGAGAGGGTGGTTGAGAGAGCGAGAGAGAGCCGGTGAGAGAGAGAGAGGAGAATGAGGGGGGTGAGAGAGAGAGGGTGAGAGTGAGGGGTTGAGAGAGAGAGGGGGTTTGAGAGAGCAAGAGAGAGCGGGTGAGAGAGAGTGAGGAGGATGGGGGGTTGAGAGAGAGAGGGTGAGAGCGAGGGGTTGAGAGAGAGGCGGTTTGAGAGTACGAGAGAGTGGGTGAGAGAGAGAGAGAGGAGGATGAGGGGGGTGAGAGAGAGAGAGAGAGGGTGAGAGAGAGGGGTTTTCGAGAGAGGGCGTTTGAGAGTGTGGGTGAGAGATAGGAGGATGAGGGGGGTAAGAGAGAGATGGTGAGAGAGATGGGTTTTAGAGAGCGAGGTGGTTTGAGAGAGCGAGAGAGAGCGGGTGAGAGAGAGAGAGAGGAGGATGAGGGGGGTGGGAGACAGAGGGCGAGAGAGCGGGGTTTTAGAGAGAGAGGGTTTTGAGAGAGCGAGAGAGAGCGGGTGAGAGAGAGAGAGAGAGGAGGATGACGAGGGTTAGATAGAGAGGGTGTGAGAAAGGGGTTTTAGAGAGAGAGGGAGATTGAGAGAGTGAGAGAGAGCGGGTGAGAGAGAGAGAGGAGGATGAGGGGGGTGAGATAGAGAGGATGTGAGAAAGGGGGTTTAGAGAGAGGGGGGTTTGAGAGAGCGAGAGAGGGCGGGTAAGAGAGAGAGGAGGATGCAGGGGGTAAGAGAGAGAGGGTGAGAGAGAGGGGTTTTAGAGAGCGAGGTGGTGTGAGAGAGCGAGAGAGAGCGGGTGAGAGAGAGTGAGGAGGATGAGGGGGGTGAGAGAGCTAGGGGTTTAGAGAGAGAGGGGTTTGAGGGAGTGAGAGAGAGCGAGTGAGAGAGAGAGATGAGGCGGAGTGGGTGAGAGAAAGAGCGGGTGAGAAAGAGGGGTTGAGAGAGAGGAGGTTTGAGAGAGCGAGAGAGAGCTGTTGAGAGAGTGAGAGAGGAGGATGAGGGGTGTGAGTGACAGAGGGTGAGAGAGGGGGTATTTTGAGAGAGAGGGTGTTTGAGAGAGCGAGAGAGCGGGTGAGAGAGAGAGAGGAGGATGAGGGGGGTGAGAGAGAGAGGGTGAGAGTGAGGGGTTGAGAGAGAGAGGGGGTTTGAGAGAGCAAGAGAGAGCGGGTGAGAGAGAGTGAGGAGGATGGGGTTTGAGAGAGAGAGGGTGAGAGCGAGGGGTTGAGAGAGAGGCTGTTTGAGAGTACGAGAGAGTGGGTGAGAGAGAGAGAGAGGAGGATGGGGGGGTGAGAGAGAGAGAGGGGGTGAGAGAGAGGGGTTTTAGAGAGAGGGCGTTTGAGAGTGCGGGTGAGAGAGAGGAGGATGAGGGGGGTAAGAGAGAGAGGGTGAGAGAGAGGGGTTGAGCGAGAGAGGGGGTTTGAGAGAGCGAGAGAGAGCGGGAGAGAGTGAGGAGGATGAGGGGGGTGAGAGAGAGGGGTTTTAGAGAGAGGAGGTTTGAGAGAGCAAGAGAGCGGGAGAGAGAGAGAGAGGAGGATGAGGGGGGTAAGAGAGAGAGCGTGAGAGAGAGGGGTTTTAGAGAGCGAGGTGGTTTGAGAGAGCGAGAGAGAGCGGGTGAGAGAGAGGAGGATGAGGGGGGTGAGAGAGCTAGGGGTTTAGAGAAAGAGGGGTTTGAGAGAGTGAGAGAGAGCGAGTGAGAGAGAGAGAGGAGGAGGAGGGGGTAAGAGAAAGAGCGTGTGAGAAAGAGGGGTTGAGAGAAAGGAGGTTTGAGAGAGCGAGAGAGAGAGCTGTTGAGAGAGTGAGAGAGGAGGATGAGGCGTGTGAGAGAGAGAGTGTGAGAGAGGGTTTTTTTTGAGAGAGATGGTGGTTGAGAGAGCGAGAGAGAGCCGGTGAGAGAGAGAGAGGAGAATGAGGGGGGTGAGAGAGAGAGGGTGAGAGTGAGGGGTTGAGAGAGAGAGGGGGTTTGAGAGAGCAAGAGAGAGCGGGTGAGAGAGAGTGAGGAGGATGGGGGGTTGAGAGAGAGAGGGTGAGAGCGAGGGGTTGAGAGAGAGGCGGTTTGAGAGTACGAGAGAGTGGGTGAGAGAGAGAGAGAGGAGGATGAGGGGGGTGAGAGAGAGAGAGGGGGTGAGAGAGAGGGGTTTTCGAGAGAGGGCGTTTGAGAGTGTGGGTGAGAGAGAGGAGGATGAGGGGGGTAAGAGAGAGAGGGTGAGAGAGAGGGGTTGAGCGAGAGAGGGGGTTTGAGAGAGCGAGAGAGAGCGGGAGAGAGTGAGGAGGATGAGGGGGGTGAGAGAGAGGGGGTTTAGAGAGAGAGGGGGTTTGAGAAAGCGAGAGAGAGCGGGAGAGAGAGAGAGAGGAGGATGGGGTGGTGAGAGGGAGAGGGTGAGAGAGAGGGTTTTTAGAGAGAGGAGGTTTGAGAGAGCAAGAGAGCGGGAGAGAGAGAGAGAGGAGGATGAGGGGGGTAAGAGAGAGAGCGTGAGAGAGAGGGGTTTTAGAGAGCGAGGTGGTTTGAGAGAGCGAGAGAGAGCGGGTGAGAGAGAGGAGGATGAGGGGGGTGAGAGAGCTAGGGGTTTAGAGAGAGAGGGGTTTGAGAGAGTGAGAGAGAGCGAGTGAGAGAGAGGAGGAGGAGGGGTGAGAGAAAGAGCGGGTGAGAAAGAGGGGTTGAGAGAAAGGAGGTTTGAGAGAGCGAGAGAGAGAGCTGTTGGGAGAGTGAGAGAGGAGGATGAGGCGTGTGAGAGAGAGAGTGTGAGAGAGGGGTTTTTTTGAGAGAGAGGGTGGTTGAGAGAGCGAGAGAGAGCCGGTGAGAGAGAGAGAGGAGAATGAGGGGGGTGAGAGAGAGAGGGTGAGAGTGAGGGGTTGAGAGAGAGAGGGGGTTTGAGAGAGCAAGAGAGAGCGGGTGAGAGAGAGTGAGGAGGATGGGGGGTTGAGAGATAGAGGGTGAGAGCGAGGGGTTGAGAGAGAGGCGGTTTGAGAGTACGAGAGAGTGGGTGAGAGAGAGAGAGAGGAGGATGAGGGGGGTAATAGAGAGAGAGAGAGGGTGAGAGAGAGGGGTTTTCGAGAGAGGGCGTTTGAGAGTGTGGGTGAGAGATAGGAGGATGAGGGGGGTAAGAGAGAGAGGGTGAGAGAGAGGGGTTGAGCGAGAGAGGGGGTTTGAGAGAGCGAGAGAGAGCGGGAGAGAGTGAGCAGGATGAGGGGGGTGAGAGAGAGGGGGTTTAGAGAGAGGGGGTTTGAGAAAGCGAGAGAGAGCGGGAGTGAGAGAGAGAGGAGGATGGGGTGGTGAGAGAGAGAGAGGGTGAGAGAGAGGTGTTTTAGAGAGAGGAGGTTTGAGAGAGCAAGAGAGCGAGTGAGAGAGAGAGAGAGAGGAGGATGAGGGGGGTAAGAGAGAGAGGGTGAGAGAGAGGGGTTTTAGAGAGCGATGTGGTTTGAGAGAGCGAGAGAGAGCGGGTGAGAGAGAGAGAGAGGAGGATGAGGGGGTGAGATAGAGAGGGTGTGAGAAAGGGGTTTTAGAGAGAGAGGGGGTTTGAGAGAGTGAGAGAGAGCGGGTGAGAGAGAGAGAGGAGGATGAGGGGGGTGAGAGAGCTAGGGGTTTAGAGAGAGAGGGGTTTGAGAGAGCGAGAGGGAGCGGGTGAGAGAGAGAGAGGAGGATGAGGGGGGTGAGATAGAGAAGGTGTGAGAAAGGGGTTTTAGAGAGAAAGGGGGTTTGAGAGAGCGAGAGAGAGCGGGTGAGAGAGAGAGAGGAGGATGAGGGGGGTGAGATAGAGAGGATGTGAGAAAGGGGTTTTAGAGAGAGAGGGGTTTGAGAGAGCGAGAGGGGGCGGGTAAGAGAGAGAGGAGGATGCAGGGGGTAAGAGAGAGAGGGTGAGAGAGAGGGGTTTTAGAGAGCGAGGTGGTGTGAGAGAGCGAGAGAGCGGGTGAGAGAGAGTGAGGAGGATGAGGGAGGTGAGAGAGCTAGGGGTTTAGAGAGAGAGGGGTTTGAGAGAGTGAGAGAGAGCGAGTGAGAGAGAGAGAGGAGGCGGAGGGGGTGAGAGAAAGAGCGGGTGAGAAAGAGGGGTTGAGAGAGAGGAGGTTTGAGAGAGCGAGAGAGAGCTGTTGAGAGAGTGAGAGAGGAGGATGAGGGGTGTGAGAGACAGAGGGTGAGAGAGGGGGTATTTTGAGAGAGAGGGTGTTTGAGAGAGCGAGGGAGCGGGTGAGAGAGAGAGAGGAGGATGAGAGGGGTGAGAGAGAGAGGGTGAGAGTGAGGGGTTGAGAGAGAGGCGGTTTGAGAGTACGAGAGAGTGGGTGAGAGAGAGAGAGAGAGGAGGATGAGGGGGGGTGAGAGAGAGAGAGAGGGTGAGAGAGGGGTTTTAGAGAGAGGGCGTTTGAGAGTGCGGGTGAGAGAGAGGAGGATGAGGGGGGTAAGAGAGAGAGGGTGAGAGAGAGGGGTTGAGCGAGAGAGGGGGTTTGAGAGAGCGAGAGAGAGCGGGAGAGAGTGAGGAGGATGAGAGGGGTGAGAGAGAGGGGGTTTAGAGAGAGAGGGGGTTTGAGAAAGCGAGAGAGAGCGGGAGAGAGAGAGAGAGGAGGATGGGGTGGAGAGAGAGAGAGTGTGAGAGAGAGGTGTTTTAGAGAGAGGAGGTTTGAGAGAGCAAGAGAGCGAGTGAGAGAGAGAGAGAGGAGGATGAGGGGGGTAAGAGAGAGAGGGTGAGAGTGAGGGGTTTTAGAGAGCGAGGTGGTTTGAGAGAGCGAGAGAGAGCGGGTGAGAGAGAGAGAGGAGGATGAGGGGGTGAGAGACAGAGGGTGAGAGAGAGGGCTTTTAAGGAGAGAGGGGTTTGAGAGAGCGAGAGAGAGCGGGGGAGAGAGAGAGAGGAGGATGAGGGGGTTGAGAAAGAGAGGGTGTGAGAAAGGGGTTTTAGAGAGAGAGCGGGTTTGAGAGAGTGAGGTAGAGCGGGTGAGAGAGATAGAGGAGGAGGATGGGGATGAGAGAGCTAGGGGTTTAGAGAGAGAGGGGTTTGAGAGAGCGAGAGGGAGCGGGTGAGAGAGAGAGAGGAGGATGAGGGGGTGAGAGAAAGAGCGGGTGAGAAAGAGGGGTTGAGAGAGAGAGGAGGTTTGAGAGAGCGAGAGAGAGCTGTTGAGAGAGTGAGAGAGGAGGATGAGGCGTGTGAGAGACAGAGGGTGAGAGAGGGGGTATTTTGAGAGAGAGGGTGTTTGAGAGAGCGAGGGAGCGGGTGAGAGAGAGAGAGGAGGATGAGGGGTGAGAGAGAGAGAGGGTGAGAGTGAGGGGTTGAGAGAGAGGCGGTTTGAGAGTACGAGAGAGTGGGTGAGAGAGAGAGAGAGGAGGATGAGGGGGTGTGAGAGAGAGAGAGAGAGGGTGAGAGAGAGGGGTTGAGCGAGAGAGGGGGTTTGAGAGAGCGAGAGAGAGCGGGAGAGAGAGAGAGAGGAGGATGGGGTGGTGAGAGAGAGAGGGTGAGAGAGAGGTGTTTTAGAGAGAGGAGGTTTGAGAGAGCAAGAGAGCGAGTGAGAGAGAGAGAGAGGAGGATGAGGGGGGTAAGAGAGAGAGGGTGAGAGTGAGGGGTTTTAGAGAGCGAGGTGGTTTGAGAGAGCGAGAGAGAGCGGGTGAGAGAGAGAGAGGAGGATGAGGGGGTGAGAGACAGAGGGTGAGAGAGAGGGGTTTTAAGGAGAGAGGGGTTTGAGAGAGCGAGAGAGAGCGGGGGAGAGAGAGAGAGGAGGATGAGGGGGGTGAGAAAGAGAGGGTGTGAGAAAGGGGTTTTAGAGAGAGAGCGGGTTTGAGAGAGTGAGGTAGAGCGGGTGAGAGAGATAGAGGAGGAGGATGGGGATGAGAGAGCTAGGGGTTTAGAGAGAGAGGGGTTTGAGAGAGCGAGAGGGAGCGGGTGAGAGAGAGAGAGGAGGATGAGGGGGTGAGAGAAAGAGCGGGTGAGAAAGAGGGGTTGAGAGAGAGAGGAGGTTTGAGAGAGCGAGAGAGAGCTGTTGAGAGAGTGAGAGAGGAGGATGAGGCGTGTGAGAGACAGAGGGTGAGAGAGGGGGTATTTTGAGAGAGAGGGTGTTTGAGAGTGCGGGTGAGAGAGAGAGAGAGAAGGGTGAGGGGGTAAGAGAGACAGGGTGAGAGAGAGGGGTTGAGCGAGAGAGGGGGTTTGAGAGAGCTAGAGAGAGCGGGTGAGAGAGAGTGAGGAGGACGAGGGGGTGAGAGAGAGGGGGTTTAGAGAGAGAGGGTGTTTGAGAAAGCGAGAGAGAGCGGATGAGAGAGAGAGAGGAGGATGGGGAGGTGAGAGAGAGGGTGAGAGAGAGGGGTTTTAGAGAGAGGGGGTTTGAGAGAGTAAGAGAGCGGGTGAGAGAGAGAGAGAGGAGGATGAGGGGGGTAAGAGAGAGGGTGAGAGAGAGGGGTTTTAGAGAGCGAGGTGGTTTGAGAGAGCGAGAGAGCGGGTGAGAGAGAGAGAGAGGAGGATGAGGGCGGTGAGAGACAGAGGGTGAGAGAGAGGGTTTTTAGAGAGAGAGGGGTTTGTGAGAGCGAGAGAGAGCGGGTGAGAGAGTGAGAGAGGAGGATGAGGCGTGTGAGAGACAGAGGGTGAGAGAGGGGGTATTTTGAGAGAGAGGGTGTTTGAGAGAGCGGGTGAGAGAGAGAGAGAGGAGGATGAGGGGGGTGAGAGAGCTAGGGGTTTAGAGAGAGAGGGGTTTGAGAGAGCGAGAGGGAGCGGGTGAGAGAGAGAGAGGAGGATGAGGGGGTGAGAGAAAGAGCGGGTGAGAAAGAGGGGTTGAGAGAGAGAGGAGGTTTGAGAGAGCGAGAGAGAGCTGTTGAGAGAGTGAGAGAGGAGGATGAGGCGTGTGAGAGACAGAGGGTGAGAGAGGGGGTATTTTGAGAGAGAGGGTGTTTGAGAGAGCGAGGGAGCGGGTGAGAGAGAGAGAGGAGGATGAGGGGTGAGAGAGAGAGAGGGTGAGAGTGAGGGGTTGAGAGAGAGGCGGTTTGAGAGTACGAGAGAGTGGGTGAGAGAGAGAGAGAGGAGGATGAGGGGGGTGAGAGAGAGAGAGAGGGTGAGAGAGAGGGGTTTTCGAGAGAGGGCGTTTGAGAGTGTGGGTGAGAGATAGGAGGATGAGGGGGGTAAGAGAGAGATGGTGAGAGAGATGGGTTTTAGAGAGCGAGGTGGTTTGAGAGAGCGAGAGAGAGCGGGTGAGAGAGAGAGAGAGGAGGATGAGGGGGGTGGGAGACAGAGGGCGAGAGAGCGGGGTTTTAGAGAGAGAGGGTTTTGAGAGAGCGAGAGAGAGCGGGTGAGAGAGAGAGAGAGAGGAGGATGACGAGGGTTAGATAGAGAGGGTGTGAGAAAGGGGTTTTAGAGAGAGAGGGAGATTGAGAGAGTGAGAGAGAGCGGGTGAGAGAGAGAGAGGAGGATGAGGGGGGTGAGATAGAGAGGATGTGAGAAAGGGGGTTTAGAGAGAGGGGGGTTTGAGAGAGCGAGAGAGGGCGGGTAAGAGAGAGAGGAGGATGCAGGGGGTAAGAGAGAGAGGGTGAGAGAGAGGGGTTTTAGAGAGCGAGGTGGTGTGAGAGAGCGAGAGAGAGCGGGTGAGAGAGAGTGAGGAGGATGAGGGGGGTGAGAGAGCTAGGGGTTTAGAGAGAGAGGGGTTTGAGGGAGTGAGAGAGAGCGAGTGAGAGAGAGAGATGAGGCGGAGTGGGTGAGAGAAAGAGCGGGTGAGAAAGAGGGGTTGAGAGAGAGGAGGTTTGAGAGAGCGAGAGAGAGCTGTTGAGAGAGTGAGAGAGGAGGATGAGGGGTGTGAGAGACAGAGGGTGAGAGAGGGGGTATTTTGAGAGAGAGGGTGTTTGAGAGAGCGAGAGAGCGGGTGAGAGAGAGAGAGGAGGATGAGGGGGGTGAGAGAGAGAGGGTGAGAGTGAGGGGTTGAGAGAGAGAGGGGGTTTGAGAGAGCAAGAGAGAGCGGGTGAGAGAGAGTGAGGAGGATGGGGTTTGAGAGAGAGAGGGTGAGAGCGAGGGGTTGAGAGAGAGGCTGTTTGAGAGTACGAGAGAGTGGGTGAGAGAGAGAGAGAGGAGGATGGGGGGGTGAGAGAGAGAGAGGGGGTGAGAGAGAGGGGTTTTAGAGAGAGGGCGTTTGAGAGTGCGGGTGAGAGAGAGGAGGATGAGGGGGGTAAGAGAGAGAGGGTGAGAGAGAGGGGTTGAGCGAGAGAGGGGGTTTGAGAGAGCGAGAGAGAGCGGGAGAGAGTGAGGAGGATGAGGGGGGTGAGAGAGAGGGGTTTTAGAGAGAGGAGGTTTGAGAGAGCAAGAGAGCGGGAGAGAGAGAGAGAGGAGGATGAGGGGGGTAAGAGAGAGAGCGTGAGAGAGAGGGGTTTTAGAGAGCGAGGTGGTTTGAGAGAGCGAGAGAGAGCGGGTGAGAGAGAGGAGGATGAGGGGGGTGAGAGAGCTAGGGGTTTAGAGAAAGAGGGGTTTGAGAGAGTGAGAGAGAGCGAGTGAGAGAGAGAGAGGAGGAGGAGGGGGTAAGAGAAAGAGCGTGTGAGAAAGAGGGGTTGAGAGAAAGGAGGTTTGAGAGAGCGAGAGAGAGAGCTGTTGAGAGAGTGAGAGAGGAGGATGAGGCGTGTGAGAGAGAGAGTGTGAGAGAGGGTTTTTTTTTGAGAGAGATGGTGGTTGAGAGAGCGAGAGAGAGCCGGTGAGAGAGAGAGAGGAGAATGAGGGGGGTGAGAGAGAGAGGGTGAGAGTGAGGGGTTGAGAGAGAGAGGGGGTTTGAGAGAGCAAGAGAGAGCGGGTGAGAGAGAGTGAGGAGGATGGGGGGTTGAGAGAGAGAGGGTGAGAGCGAGGGGTTGAGAGAGAGGCGGTTTGAGAGTACGAGAGAGTGGGTGAGAGAGAGAGAGAGGAGGATGAGGGGGGTGAGAGAGAGAGAGGGGGTGAGAGAGAGGGGTTTTCGAGAGAGGGCGTTTGAGAGTGTGGGTGAGAGAGAGGAGGATGAGGGGGGTAAGAGAGAGAGGGTGAGAGAGAGGGGTTGAGCGAGAGAGGGGGTTTGAGAGAGCGAGAGAGAGCGGGAGAGAGTGAGGAGGATGAGGGGGGTGAGAGAGAGGGGGTTTAGAGAGAGAGGGGGTTTGAGAAAGCGAGAGAGAGCGGGAGAGAGAGAGAGAGGAGGATGGGGTGGTGAGAGGGAGAGGGTGAGAGAGAGGGTTTTTAGAGAGAGGAGGTTTGAGAGAGCAAGAGAGCGGGAGAGAGAGAGAGAGGAGGATGAGGGGGGTAAGAGAGAGAGCGTGAGAGAGAGGGGTTTTAGAGAGCGAGGTGGTTTGAGAGAGCGAGAGAGAGCGGGTGAGAGAGAGGAGGATGAGGGGGGTGAGAGAGCTAGGGGTTTAGAGAGAGAGGGGTTTGAGAGAGTGAGAGAGAGCGAGTGAGAGAGAGGAGGAGGAGGGGTGAGAGAAAGAGCGGGTGAGAAAGAGGGGTTGAGAGAAAGGAGGTTTGAGAGAGCGAGAGAGAGAGCTGTTGGGAGAGTGAGAGAGGAGGATGAGGCGTGTGAGAGAGAGAGTGTGAGAGAGGGGTTTTTTTGAGAGAGAGGGTGGTTGAGAGAGCGAGAGAGAGCCGGTGAGAGAGAGAGAGGAGAATGAGGGGGGTGAGAGAGAGAGGGTGAGAGTGAGGGGTTGAGAGAGAGAGGGGGTTTGAGAGAGCAAGAGAGAGCGGGTGAGAGAGAGTGAGGAGGATGGGGGGTTGAGAGATAGAGGGTGAGAGCGAGGGGTTGAGAGAGAGGCGGTTTGAGAGTACGAGAGAGTGGGTGAGAGAGAGAGAGAGGAGGATGAGGGGGGTAATAGAGAGAGAGAGAGGGTGAGAGAGAGGGGTTTTCGAGAGAGGGCGTTTGAGAGTGTGGGTGAGAGATAGGAGGATGAGGGGGGTAAGAGAGAGAGGGTGAGAGAGAGGGGTTGAGCGAGAGAGGGGGTTTGAGAGAGCGAGAGAGAGCGGGAGAGAGTGAGCAGGATGAGGGGGGTGAGAGAGAGGGGGTTTAGAGAGAGGGGGTTTGAGAAAGCGAGAGAGAGCGGGAGTGAGAGAGAGAGGAGGATGGGGTGGTGAGAGAGAGAGAGGGTGAGAGAGAGGTGTTTTAGAGAGAGGAGGTTTGAGAGAGCAAGAGAGCGAGTGAGAGAGAGAGAGAGAGGAGGATGAGGGGGGTAAGAGAGAGAGGGTGAGAGAGAGGGGTTTTAGAGAGCGATGTGGTTTGAGAGAGCGAGAGAGAGCGGGTGAGAGAGAGAGAGAGGAGGATGAGGGGGTGAGATAGAGAGGGTGTGAGAAAGGGGTTTTAGAGAGAGAGGGGGTTTGAGAGAGTGAGAGAGAGCGGGTGAGAGAGAGAGAGGAGGATGAGGGGGGTGAGAGAGCTAGGGGTTTAGAGAGAGAGGGGTTTGAGAGAGCGAGAGGGAGCGGGTGAGAGAGAGAGAGGAGGATGAGGGGGGTGAGATAGAGAAGGTGTGAGAAAGGGGTTTTAGAGAGAAAGGGGGTTTGAGAGAGCGAGAGAGAGCGGGTGAGAGAGAGAGAGGAGGATGAGGGGGGTGAGATAGAGAGGATGTGAGAAAGGGGTTTTAGAGAGAGAGGGGTTTGAGAGAGCGAGAGGGGGCGGGTAAGAGAGAGAGGAGGATGCAGGGGGTAAGAGAGAGAGGGTGAGAGAGAGGGGTTTTAGAGAGCGAGGTGGTGTGAGAGAGCGAGAGAGCGGGTGAGAGAGAGTGAGGAGGATGAGGGAGGTGAGAGAGCTAGGGGTTTAGAGAGAGAGGGGTTTGAGAGAGTGAGAGAGAGCGAGTGAGAGAGAGAGAGGAGGCGGAGGGGGTGAGAGAAAGAGCGGGTGAGAAAGAGGGGTTGAGAGAGAGGAGGTTTGAGAGAGCGAGAGAGAGCTGTTGAGAGAGTGAGAGAGGAGGATGAGGGGTGTGAGAGACAGAGGGTGAGAGAGGGGGTATTTTGAGAGAGAGGGTGTTTGAGAGAGCGAGGGAGCGGGTGAGAGAGAGAGAGGAGGATGAGAGGGGTGAGAGAGAGAGGGTGAGAGTGAGGGGTTGAGAGAGAGGCGGTTTGAGAGTACGAGAGAGTGGGTGAGAGAGAGAGAGAGAGGAGGATGAGGGGGGGTGAGAGAGAGAGAGAGGGTGAGAGAGGGGTTTTAGAGAGAGGGCGTTTGAGAGTGCGGGTGAGAGAGAGGAGGATGAGGGGGGTAAGAGAGAGAGGGTGAGAGAGAGGGGTTGAGCGAGAGAGGGGGTTTGAGAGAGCGAGAGAGAGCGGGAGAGAGTGAGGAGGATGAGAGGGGTGAGAGAGAGGGGGTTTAGAGAGAGAGGGGGTTTGAGAAAGCGAGAGAGAGCGGGAGAGAGAGAGAGAGGAGGATGGGGTGGAGAGAGAGAGAGTGTGAGAGAGAGGTGTTTTAGAGAGAGGAGGTTTGAGAGAGCAAGAGAGCGAGTGAGAGAGAGAGAGAGGAGGATGAGGGGGGTAAGAGAGAGAGGGTGAGAGTGAGGGGTTTTAGAGAGCGAGGTGGTTTGAGAGAGCGAGAGAGAGCGGGTGAGAGAGAGAGAGGAGGATGAGGGGGTGAGAGACAGAGGGTGAGAGAGAGGGCTTTTAAGGAGAGAGGGGTTTGAGAGAGCGAGAGAGAGCGGGGGAGAGAGAGAGAGGAGGATGAGGGGGTTGAGAAAGAGAGGGTGTGAGAAAGGGGTTTTAGAGAGAGAGCGGGTTTGAGAGAGTGAGGTAGAGCGGGTGAGAGAGATAGAGGAGGAGGATGGGGATGAGAGAGCTAGGGGTTTAGAGAGAGAGGGGTTTGAGAGAGCGAGAGGGAGCGGGTGAGAGAGAGAGAGGAGGATGAGGGGGTGAGAGAAAGAGCGGGTGAGAAAGAGGGGTTGAGAGAGAGAGGAGGTTTGAGAGAGCGAGAGAGAGCTGTTGAGAGAGTGAGAGAGGAGGATGAGGCGTGTGAGAGACAGAGGGTGAGAGAGGGGGTATTTTGAGAGAGAGGGTGTTTGAGAGAGCGAGGGAGCGGGTGAGAGAGAGAGAGGAGGATGAGGGGTGAGAGAGAGAGAGGGTGAGAGTGAGGGGTTGAGAGAGAGGCGGTTTGAGAGTACGAGAGAGTGGGTGAGAGAGAGAGAGAGGAGGATGAGGGGGTGTGAGAGAGAGAGAGAGAGGGTGAGAGAGAGGGGTTGAGCGAGAGAGGGGGTTTGAGAGAGCGAGAGAGAGCGGGAGAGAGAGAGAGAGGAGGATGGGGTGGTGAGAGAGAGAGGGTGAGAGAGAGGTGTTTTAGAGAGAGGAGGTTTGAGAGAGCAAGAGAGCGAGTGAGAGAGAGAGAGAGGAGGATGAGGGGGGTAAGAGAGAGAGGGTGAGAGTGAGGGGTTTTAGAGAGCGAGGTGGTTTGAGAGAGCGAGAGAGAGCGGGTGAGAGAGAGAGAGGAGGATGAGGGGGTGAGAGACAGAGGGTGAGAGAGAGGGGTTTTAAGGAGAGAGGGGTTTGAGAGAGCGAGAGAGAGCGGGGGAGAGAGAGAGAGGAGGATGAGGGGGGTGAGAAAGAGAGGGTGTGAGAAAGGGGTTTTAGAGAGAGAGCGGGTTTGAGAGAGTGAGGTAGAGCGGGTGAGAGAGATAGAGGAGGAGGATGGGGATGAGAGAGCTAGGGGTTTAGAGAGAGAGGGGTTTGAGAGAGCGAGAGGGAGCGGGTGAGAGAGAGAGAGGAGGATGAGGGGGTGAGAGAAAGAGCGGGTGAGAAAGAGGGGTTGAGAGAGAGAGGAGGTTTGAGAGAGCGAGAGAGAGCTGTTGAGAGAGTGAGAGAGGAGGATGAGGCGTGTGAGAGACAGAGGGTGAGAGAGGGGGTATTTTGAGAGAGAGGGTGTTTGAGAGTGCGGGTGAGAGAGAGAGAGAGAAGGGTGAGGGGGTAAGAGAGACAGGGTGAGAGAGAGGGGTTGAGCGAGAGAGGGGGTTTGAGAGAGCTAGAGAGAGCGGGTGAGAGAGAGTGAGGAGGACGAGGGGGTGAGAGAGAGGGGGTTTAGAGAGAGAGGGTGTTTGAGAAAGCGAGAGAGAGCGGATGAGAGAGAGAGAGGAGGATGGGGAGGTGAGAGAGAGGGTGAGAGAGAGGGGTTTTAGAGAGAGGGGGTTTGAGAGAGTAAGAGAGCGGGTGAGAGAGAGAGAGAGGAGGATGAGGGGGGTAAGAGAGAGGGTGAGAGAGAGGGGTTTTAGAGAGCGAGGTGGTTTGAGAGAGCGAGAGAGCGGGTGAGAGAGAGAGAGAGGAGGATGAGGGCGGTGAGAGACAGAGGGTGAGAGAGAGGGTTTTTAGAGAGAGAGGGGTTTGTGAGAGCGAGAGAGAGCGGGTGAGAGAGTGAGAGAGGAGGATGAGGCGTGTGAGAGACAGAGGGTGAGAGAGGGGGTATTTTGAGAGAGAGGGTGTTTGAGAGAGCGGGTGAGAGAGAGAGAGAGGAGGATGAGGGGGGTGAGAGAGCTAGGGGTTTAGAGAGAGAGGGGTTTGAGAGAATGAGAGAGAGCGAGTGAGAGAGAGAGAGGAGGAGGAGGGGGTGAGAGAGAGCGGGTGAGAAAGAGGGGTAGAGAGAGAGGAGGTTGGAGAGAGCGAGAGAGGGAGCTGTTGAGAGAGTGAGAGAGGAGGATGAGGCGTGTGAGAGAGAGAGGGTGAGAGAGGGGGTATTTTGAGAGAGAGGGTGTTTGAGAGAGCGAGAGAGAGCCGGTGAGAGAGAGAGAGGAGGATGAGGGGGGTGAGAGAGAGGGTGAGAGTGAGCGGTTGAGAGAGAGAGGGGGTTTGAGAGAGCGAGAGAGAGCGGGTGAGAGAGAGTGAGGAGGCTGGGGGTTGAGAGAAAGAGGGTGAGAGCGAGGGGTTGAGAGAGAGGCGGTTTGAGAGTACGAGAGAGTGGGTGAAAGAGAGAGAGAGGAGGATGAGGGGGGGTGAGAGAGAGAGAGAGGGTGAGAGAGAGGGGTTTTAGAGAGAGGGCGTTTGAGAGTGCGGGTGAGAGAGAGGAGGATGAGGGGGGTAAGAGAGAGAGGGTGAGAGAGAGGGGTTGAGCGAGAGAGGGGGTTTGAGAGAGCGAGAGAGAGAGCGGGTGAGAGAGAGTGAGGAGGATGAGGGGGTTGAGAGAGAGGGGGTTTAGAGAGAGAGGGGGTTTGAGAAAGCGAGAGAGAGGGGGAGAGAGAGAGAGGAGGATGGGTTGGTGAGATAGAGAGGGTGAGAGAGAGCCGTTTTAGAGAGAGGGGGTTTGAGAGAGCAAGAGAGCGGGTGAGAGAGAGAGAGAGGAGGATGAGGGGGGTAAGAGAGAGAGAGGGTGAGAGAGAGGGGTTTTAGAGAGCGAGGTGGTTTGAGAGAGCGAGAGAGAGCGGGTGAGAGAGAGAGAGAGGAGGATGAGGGGGGTGGGAGACGGAGGGTGAGAGAGAGGGGTTTTAAAGAGAGAGGGGTTTGAGAGAGCGAGAGAGAGCGGGTGAGAGAGAGAGAGAGGAGGATGAGGGGGGTGAGATAGAGAGGGTGTGAGAAAGGGGTTTTAGAGAGAGAGGGGTTTGAGAGAGTGAGAGAGAGCGGGTGAGAGAGAGAGAGGAGGATGAGGGGGGTGAGAGAGCTAGGGGTTTAGAGAGAGAGAGGGGTTTGAGAGAGCGAGAGGGAGCGGGTGAGAGAGAGAGAGGAGGATGAGGGGGGTGAGATAGAGAAGGTGTGAGAAAGGGGTTTTAGAGAGAAAGGGGGTTTGAGAGAGCGAGAGAGAGCGGGTGAGAGAGAGAGAGGAGGATGAGGGGGGTGAGATAGAGAGGATGTGAGAAAGGTGTTTTAGAGAGAGAGGGGTTTGAGAGAGCGAGAGGGGGCGATTAAGAGAGAGAGGAGGATGCAGGGGGTAAGAGAGAGAGGGTGAGAGAGAGGGGTTTTAGAGAGCGAGGTGTTGTGAGAGAGCGAGAGAGAGCGGGTGAGAGAGAGTGAGGAGGATGAGGGAGGTGAGAGAGCTAGGGGTTTAGAGAGAGAGGGGTTTGAGAGAGTGAGAGAGAGCGAGTAAGAGAGAGAGAGGAGGCGGAGGGGGTGAGAGAAAGAGCGGGTGAGAAAGAGGGGTTGAGAGAGAGGAGGTTTGAGAGAGCGAGAGAGAGCTGTTGAGAGAGTGAGAGAGGAGGATGAGGGGTGTGAGAGACAGAGGGTGAGAGAGGGGGTATTTTGAGAGAGAGGGTGTTTGAGAGAGCGAGGGAGCGGGTGAGAGAGAGAGAGGAGGATGAGGGGGGTGAGAGAGAGAGGGTGAGAGTGAGGGGTTGAGAGAGAGGCGGTTTGAGAGTACGAGAGAGTGGGTGAGAGAGAGAGAGGAGGATGAGGGGCGGTGAGAGAGAGAGAGGGTGAGAGAGAGGGGTTGAGAGAGAGGAGGTTTGAGAGAGCGAGAGAGAGCTGTTGAGAGAGTGAGAGAGGAGGATGAGGGGTGTGAGAGACAGAGGGTGAGAGAGGGGGTATTTTGAGAGAGAGGGTGTTTGAGAGAGCGAGAGAGCGGGTGAGAGAGAGAGAGGAGGATGAGGGGGGTGAGAGAGAGAGGGTGAGAGAGAGGTGTTTTAGAGAGAGGAGGTTTGAGAGAGCAAGAGAGCGGGTGAGAGAGAGAGAGAGGAGGATGAGGGGGGTAAGAGAGAGAGGGTGAGAGTGAGGGGTTTTAGAGAGCGAGGTGGTTTGAGAGAGCGAGAGAGAGTGGGTGAGAGAGAGAGAGGAGGATGAGGGTGTGAGAGACAGAGGGTGAGAGAGAGGCGTTTTAGAGAGAGAGGGGTTTGAGAGAGCGAGAGAGAGCGGGGGGGGGGGGGAGAGAGAGAGAGGAGGATGAGGGGGGTGAGATAGAGAGGGTGTGAGAAAGGGGTTTTAGAGAGAGAGGGGTTTTGAGAGAGTGAGATAGAGCGGGTGAGAGAGATAGAGGAGGAGGATGGAGATGAGAGAGCTAGGGGTTTAGAGAGAGAGGGGTTTGAGAGAGCGAGAGGGAGCGGGTGAGAGAGAGAGAGGAGGATGAGGGGGTGAGAGAAAGAGCGGGTGAGAAAGAGGGGTTGAGAGAGAGGAGGTTTGAGAGAGCGAGAGAGAACTGTTGAGAGAGTGAGAGAGGAGGATGAGGCGTGTGAGAGACAGAGGGTGAGAGAGGGGGTATTTTGAGAGAGAGGGTGTTTGAGAGAGCGAGAGAGCGGGTGAGAGAGAGAGAGGAGGATGAGAGGGGTGAGAGAGGGAGGGTGAGAGAGAGGGGTTGAGAGAGAGAGGTGGTTTGAGAGAGCGAGAGAGAGCGGGTGAGAGAGAGTGAGGAGGATGAGGGGGTTGAGAGAGAGAGGGCGAGAGCGAGGGGTTGAGAGACAGGGGGTTTGAGAGTACGAGAGAGTGGGTGAGAGAGAGAGAGGAGGATGAGGGGGTTGAGAGAGTGAGAGAGGGTGTGAGAGAGAGGTGTTTTAGAGAGAGGGCGTTTGAGTGCGCGGGTGAGAGAGAGAGGAGGATGAGGGGGGTAAGAGAGAGGCTTAGAGAGAGGGGGTTTGAGAGAGCGAGAGAGCGCGGGTGAGAGAGAGAGAGGAGGATGAGGGGGTGAGAGAGAGAGGGTGAGAGAGAGGGGTTGAGAGAGAGAGGCGGTTTGAGAGAGAGAGAGAGAGGAGTGAGAGAGAGTGAGGAGGATGGGGGGTTGAGAGAGAGAAGGTGAGAGCGAGGGGTTGAGAGAGAGGGGGTTTGAGAGTACGAGCGAGTGGGTGAGAGAGAGAGAGGAGGATGAGGGGGTTGAGAGAGTGAGAGAGGGTGAGAGAGAGGGGTGTTTTAGAGAGAGGGCGTTTGAGTGTGCGGGTGAGAAAGAGAGAGGAGGATGAGGGGGGTAAGAGAGAGGGTTAGAGAGAGGGGGTTTGAGAGAGCGAGAGAGCGCGGGTGAGAGAGAGAGAGGAGGATGAGGGGGTGAGAGAGAGAGGGTGAGAGAGAGGGGTTGAGAGAGAGAGGCGGTTTGAGAGAGAGAGAGAGAGAGGAGTGAGAGAGAGTGAGGAGGATGGGGGGTTGAGAGAGAGAAGGTGAGAGCGAGGGGTTGAGAGAGAGGGGGTTTGAGAGTACGAGAGAGTGGGTGAGAGAGAGAGAGGAGGATGGGGGGGTGGTGAGAGAGAGAGAGAGGGTGAGAGAGAGAGGGGTTTTAGAGAGAGGGCGTTTGAGAGTGCGGGTGAGAGAGAGAGAGAGGAGTGTGAGGGGGGTAAGAGAGACAGGGTGAGAGAGAGGGGTTGAGCGAGAGAGGGGGTTTGAGAGAGCTAGAGAGAGCGGGTGAGAGAGAGTGAGGAGGATGAGGGGGGTGAGAGAGAGAGGGTGAGAGAGAGGGGTTGACAGAGAGAGGTGGTTTGAGAGAGCGAGAGAGAGCGGGTGAGAGAGAGTGAGGAGGATGGGGGGTTGAGAGAGAGAGGGTGAGAGCGAGGGGTTGAGAGAGATGGGTTTAGAGAGTACGAGAGAGTGGGTGAGAGAGAGAGGAGGATGGGGTTGAGAGAGAGAGAGGGTGAGAGAGAGAGGGGTTTTAGAGAGAGGGCGTTTGAGAGTGCGGTTGAGAGAGAGAGAGAGGAGGGTGAGGGGGGTAAGAGAGACAGGGTGAGAGAGAGGGGTTGAGCGAGATAGGGGGTTTGAGAGAGCTAGAGAGAGCGGGTGAGAGAGAGTGAGGAGGACGAGGGGGGTGAGAGAGAGGGGGTTTAGAGAGAGAGGGGGTTTGAGAAAGCGAGAGAGAGCGGATGAGAGAGAGAGAGAGGAGGATGGGGTGGTGAGAGAGAGAGGGTGAGAGAGAGGGGTTTTAGAGAGCGAGGTGGTTTGATAGAGCGAGAGAGAGCGGGTGAGGGAGAGAGAGGAGGATGAGGGCGGTGAGAGACAGAGGGTGAGAGAGAGGGTTTTTAGAGAGAGAGGGGTTTGTGAGAGCGAGAGAGAGCGGGTGAGAGAGAGAGAGAGGAGGAAGAGGATGTTGAGATAGAGAGGGTGTGAGAAAGGAGTTTTAGAAAGAGAGGGGGTTTGAGAGAGCGAGAGAGAGCGGGTGAGAGAGAGAGAGAGCGGAGGATGAGTTGGCTAAGAGAGAGAGGGTGAGAGTGATTGGTTTTAGAGAGCGAGGTGGTTTGAGAGAGCGGGTGAGAGAGAGAGGAGGATGAGGGGGTGAGAGAGCTATGGGTTTAGAGAGAGAGGGGTTTGAGAGAGCGAGAGAGAGCGGGTGAGAGAGAGAGAGAGGAGGATGAGGGGGGTGAGATAGAGAGGGTGTGAGAAAGGGGTTTTAGAGAGAGGGGGTTTGAGAGAGCGAGAGAGAGCGGGTGAGAGAGAGACAGTGGAGGATGAGGTGGGTAAGAGAGAGAGGGTGAGAGAGAGGAGTTTTAGAGAGCGATGTGGTTTAAGAGAGCGAGAGAGAGCGGGTGAGAGAGAGGGAGGAGAATGCGTGGGTGAGAGAGTGAGGGTGAGAGAGAAGGGTTGAGAGAGAGAGGGGGTTTGAGAGAGCGAGAGAGAGCGGGTGAGAGAGAGGGCGAGGAGGATGAGGGGGGTAAGAGAGAGAGGGTGAGAGAGAGGGGTTTTAGAGAGCGATGTGGTTTGAGAGAGCGAGAGAGAGCGGGTGAGAGAGAGGGAGGAGAATGCGGGGGTGAGAGAGTGAGGGTGAGAGAGAAGGGTTGAGAGAGAGAGGGGGTTTGAGAGAGCGAGAGAGAGCGGGTGAGAGAGAGGGAGAGGAGGATGAGGGGGGTAAGAGAGAGAGGGTGAGAGAGAGGGGTTTTAGAGAGTGAGGTCGTTTGAGAGAGCGAGAGAGAGCGTGTGAGGGAGAGGGAGAGGAGGATGACGGGGTGAGAGACAGAGGGTGAGTGAGGGGGGTTTTAGAGAGAGAGGGGTTTGAGAGAGCGAGAGAGAGCGGGTGAGAGAGAGAGAGGAGGATGAGGGGGGTGAGAAAGAGGGGTTAGAGAGACAGACAGGATTTGAGAGAGCGAGAGAGAGCGGGTGAGAGAGAGAGAGGAGGATGAGACGGGTGAGAGAGAGAGGGTGTGAGAGAGAGGTTTTAGAGAGCGAGGGGGTGTGAGAGAGTGAGTGAGAGCGGGTGAGAGAGAGAGTGGAGGATGAGGGGGTGTGAGAGAGAGGGTGAGAGAAAGGGGGTTTAGAGAGAGAAGGGGTTTGAGATAGCAAGAGAGAGCGGGTGAGAGAGAGGAGGAGGGAGTTGATAGAGAGAGGGTGAGAGAGAGGGGTTGAGAGAGAGAGGGGGTTTGAGAGAGTGAGAAAGAGCGGGTGAGAGAGGGGGAGAAGGATGAGGGCGGTGAGAGAGAGAGGGTGAGTTAGAGAGAGGAGGATCAGTGGGGTGAGAGAGAGATGGTGAGAGAGAGGGGTTTTGGAGAGAGCGAGAGAGAGCGGTTGATAGAGAGAGAGGAGGATGAGGGGGAGTGAGAGAGAGGGTTTGAGAGAGAGAGGGAGTTTGAGAGAGCGAGAGAGAGCGGGTGATAGAGAGAGAGGAGGATGAGGGGGGTGAGAGAGAGAGGGTGAGAGAGAGGGGTTTTAGAGAGAGAGGGGGTTTGAGAGAGCGAGAGAGAGCGGGTGAGAGATCGGGAGGAGGATGAGGGGGTGGGAGAGAGAGAGGGTGAGAGAAAGGGGTTGAGAGAGAGAGGGGGGGTTTGAGAGAGCGAGTGAGAGCGGGTGAGAGAGAGAGAAGGATGAGGGGGTGAGAGAGGGTGTGAGAAAAGGTGTTTGAGAGAGCAAGAGAGAGCGGGTGAGAGAGAGGGAGGAGAATGCGTGGGTGAGAGAGAGAGGGTGAGAGAGAGGGGTTGAGAGAGAGAGGGGGTTTGAGAGAGCGAGAGAGAGCGGGTGAGAGAGAGAGAGGAGGATGAGGGGGGTAAGAGAGAGAGGGTGAGAGAGAGGGGTTTTAGAGAGCGAGGTGGTTTGAGAGAGCGAGAGAGAGCGGGTGAGAGAGAGACGAGGATGAGGGGTGTGAGAGAGAGAGGGTGAGAGAGAGGGGTTTAGAGAGAGAGGGGTTTCAGAGAACGAGGGAGAGCGGGTAAGAGAGAGAGAGAGAGGAGGAGGAGTGGGGGTGAGAGAGAGAGGGTGCGAAAGAGGGGTTTCGAGAGAGAGGGGGTTTGAGAGAGCGAGAGAGCGGGTGAGAGAGAGAGACTATGATGAGGGGGATGAGAGAGAGAGGGTGAGAGAGAGGGGTTGAGAGAGAGGGGGGGTTTGAGAGAGCGAGGGAGAGCGGGTGAGAGAGAGAGAAGACGATGAGGGGGGTGAGAGAGAGGGGTTAGAGAGACAGACAGGATTTGAGAGAGCGAGAGAGAGCGGGTGAGAGAGAGAGGAGGATGAGACGGGTGAGAGAGAGAGGGTGTGAGAGAGGGGTTTTAGAGAGCGAGGGGGTGTGAGAGAGTGAGTGAGAGCGGGTGAGAGAGAGAGTGGAGGATGAGGGGGTGTGAGAGAGAGGGTGAGAGAAAGGGGGTTTAGAGAGAGAAGGGGTTTGAGATAGCAAGAGAGAGCTGGTGAGAGAGAGGAGGAGGGAGTTGATAGAGAGAGGGTGAGAGAGAGGGGTTGAGAGAGAGAGGGGGTTTGAGAGAGTGAGAAAGAGCGGGTGAGAGAGGGGGAGAAGGATGAGGGTGGTGAGAGAGAGAGGGTGAGTTAGAGAGAGGAGGATCAGTGGGGTGAGAGAGAGATGGTGAGAGAGAGGGGTTTTGGAGAGAGAGAGAGAGCGGGTGATAGAGAGAGAGGAGGATGAGGGGGTGAGAGAGAGGGTTTGAGAGAGAGAGGTAGTTTGAGAGAGCGAGAGAGAGCGGGTGAGAGAGAGAGAGGAGGATGAGGGGGGTGAGAGAGAGAGGGTGAGAGAGAGGGGTTTTAGAGCGAGAGGGCGTTTGAGAGAGCGAGAGAGAGCGGGTGAGAGATCGGGAGGAGGATGAGGGGGTGGGACAGAGAGAGGGTGAGAGAAAGGGGTTGAGAGAGAGAGAGGGGGGTTTGAGAGAGCGAGTGAGAGCGGGTGAGAGAGAGAGGAGGATGAGGGGGTGAGAGAGGGTGTGAGAAAAGCTGTTTGAGAGAGCAAGAGAGAGCGGGTGAGAGAGAGGGAGGAGAATGCGGGGGTGAGAGAGAGAGGGTGAGAGAGAGGGGTTGAGAGAGAGAGGGGGTTTGAGAGAGCGAGAGAGAGGAGGATGAGGGGGGTAAGAGAGAGAGGGTGAGAGAGAGGGGTTTTAGAGAGCGAGGTGGTTTGAGAGAGCGAGAGAGAGCGGGTGATAGAGAGAGAGGAGGATGAGGGGTGTGAGAGAGACAGGGTGAGAGAGAGGTGTTTAGAGTGAGAGGGGGTTTCAGAGAGCGAGAGAGAGCGGGTGAGAGAGAGAGAGAGGAGGAGGAGGGGGGTGAGTGAGAGAGAGTGAGAAAGAGGGGTTTCGAGAGAGAGGGGGTTTCAGAGAGCGAGAGAGCGGGTGAGAGAGAGAGAGTATGATGAGGGGAATGAGAGAGAGGGGTTAGAGAGACAGACAGGATTTGAGAGAGCGAGAGAGAGCGGGTGAGAGAGAGAGAGGAGGATGAGACGGGTGAGAGAGAGAGGGTGTGAGAGAGGGGTTTTAGAGAGCGAGGGGGTGTGAGAGAGTGAGTGAGAGCGGGTGAGAGAGATAATGGAGCATAAGGGGGAAAGAGACAGAGGGTGAGAGATAGCGGTTTTAGAGAGAGAAGGGTTTGAGAGAGCTGGTGAGAGAGAGGGAGGAGGATGAGGGGGGTGAGAGAGAGAGGGTGAGAGAGAGGGAGTTTAGAGAGAGAAGGGGTTTGCGATAGCAAGAGACAGCGGGTGAGGGAGCGGGAGGAGGATGAGGGGGTGAGAGAGAGAGGGTGAGAAAGAGGGGGTTTAGAGAGAGAGGGGGTTTGAGAGAGCGAGAGAGCGCGGGTGAGAGAGAGAGAGGAGGAGGAGGGGGTGATAGAGAGAGGGTGAGAAAGAGGGGTTGAGAGAGAGAGGGGGTTTGAGGGAGCGAGTGAGAGAGAGAGAGAAGAGGATGAGGGGGTGAGAGGGAGGGGGGTTATAGAGAGAGACGGGGTTTGAGAGAGCGAGAGAGAGCGGGTGAGAGAGAGAGAGGAGGATGAGACGGGTGTGAGAGAGAGAGACGGTGTGAGAGAGGGGTTTTAGAGAGAGAAGGGTTTTTGAGAGGGTGAGAGAGATTGAGGAGGATGGGGGGGTGAGAGACAGAGGGAGAGAGATAGGGGTTTTAGAGAGAGAGGGGGTTTGAGAGAGCAAGAGAGAGCGGGTGAGAGCGCGGGAGGAGGATGAGGGGATGAGAGAGAGAGAGGGTGAGAGAGGGGTTGAGAGAGAGAGGGGGTTTGAGAGAGCGAGTGAGAGCGGGTGAGAGAGAGAGAGGAGGATGAGGGGGTGAGAGAGGATGTGAGAGAAGGTGTTTGAGAGGGCAAGAGAGAGCGGGTGAGAGAGAGTGATGAGAATGGGGGGTGAGAGAGAGAGGGTGAGAGAGAGGGGTTGAGAGAGAGAGGGGGTTTGAGAGAGCGAGAGAGAGCGGGTGAGAGAGAGAGAGGAGGATGAGGGGGGTAAGAGAGAGAGGGTGAGAGAGAGGGGTTTTAGAGAGCGAGGTGGTTTGAGAGAGCGAGAGAGCGGGTGAGAGAGATAGAGGAGGATGAGGGGGTGAGAGAGAGAGGGTGAGAGAGAGGGGTTGAGAGAGAGAGGGGGTTTCAGAGAGCGAGAGAGAGCGGGTGACAGAGAGAGAGAGGAGGAGGAGGGGGTGAGAGAGAGAGGTGAGAGAGAGGGGTTTAGAGAGAGAGGGGGTTTGAGAGAGCGAGAGAGAGCGGGTGAGAGAGAGAGAGTATGATGAGGGGGATTAGAGAGAGAGGGTGAGAGAGCGGGTGAGAGAGAGAGAGAAGAGGATGAGGGGGGTGAGAGAGAGGGTGAGAGAGAGGGGTTATAGAGAGAGAGGGGTTTGAGAGAGTGAGAGAGAGCGGGTGAGAGAGAGAGTGGAGGATGAGGGGGATGAGAGAGAGAGGGTGAGAGAGCGGGTGAGAGAGAGAGAGAAGAGGATGTGGGGGGTAAGAGACAGAGGGTGAGAGAGAGGGGTTTTAGAGATAGGGGGTTTGAGAGAGGTGGTGAGAGAGAGAGGTGGATGAGGGGGTTGTGAGAGAGAGAGGGTGAGAGAAAGGGGGTTTAGAGAGAGAAGGGGTTTGAGATAGCAAGAGAGAGCGGGTGAGAGAGAGGAGGAGGGGGTTGATAGAAAGAGTGTGAGAGAGGGTTTGAGAGAGAGAGGGGGTTTGAGAGAGTGAGAAAGAGCGGTGAGAGAGGGGGAGAAGGATGAGGGCGGTGAGAGAGAGAGGGTGAGTTAGAGAGAGGAGGATCAGGGGGGTGAGAGAGAGATGGTGAGAGAGAGGGGTTTTGGAGAGAGCGAGAGAGAGCGGGTGATAGAGAGAGAGGAGGATGAGAGGGGTGAGAGAGAGAGGGTGAGAGACGGGTTTTAGAGAGAGAGGGGGTTTGAGAGAGCGAGAGAGAGCGGGAGAGAGATCGGGAGGAGGATGAGGGGGTGAGAGAGAGAGAGGGTGAGAGAAAGGGGTTGAGAGAGAGAGGGGGGGTTTGAGAGAGCGAGTGAGAGCGGGTGAGAGAGAGGAGGATGAGGGGGTGAGAGAGGGTGTGAGAAAAGGTGTTTGAGAGAGCAAGAAAGAGCGGGTGCGAGAGAGAGAGTATGATGAGGGGGATGAGAGAGAGAGGGTGAGAGAGAGGGGTTTAGAGAGAGAGGGGATTTGAGGAGCGAGGGAGAGCGGGTGAGAGAGAGAGAGAGAAGACGATGAGGGGGGTGAGAGAGAGGGGTTATAGAGACAGACAGGATTTGAGAGAGCGAGAGAGAGCGGGTGAGAGAGAGAGAGGAGGATGAGACGGGTGAGAGAGAGAGGGTGTGAGAGAGCGGTTTTAGAGAGCGAGTGGGTGTGAGAGAGTGAGTGAGAGCGGGTGAGAGAGATAGTGGAGGATGAGGGGGGTAAGAGACAGTGGGTGTGAGATAGCGGTTTTAAAGAGAGAGGGTTTAAGAGAGCGGGTGAGAGAGAGAGAGAGAGGAGGATGAGGGGGGTGAGAGAGAGAGGGTGAGAGAGAGGGGATTTAGAGAGAGAAGGGGTTTGAGATAGCAAGAGAGAGCGGGTGAGAGAGCGGGAGGAGGATGAGGGGGTGAGAGAGAGAGGGCGAGAAAGAGGGGGCTTAGAGAGAGAGGGATTTGAGAGAGCGAGAGAGAGTGGGTGAGAGAGAGAGAGGAGGAGGAGGAGGGGGTGGTAGAGAGAGGGTGAGAAAGAGGGGTTGAGAGAGAGATGGGGTTTGAGGGAGCGAGAGAGAACGTGGGTGAGAGAGAGAGAGGAGGATGAGGGGGGTGAGAGAGAGGGTGAGAGAGAGGGGTTATAGAGAGAGACGGGGTTTGAGAGACCGAGAGATGGCAGGTGAGAGAGAGAGAGGAGGATGAGACGGGTGTGAGAGAGAGAGGGTGAGAGCGAGGTTTTAGAGGGAGAGGGGGTTTGAGAGAGCGAGAGACAGCGGGTGAGAGAGATATAGGAGGATGAGGGGGTGAGAGACAGAGTCTGAGAGATAGGGGTTTTCGAGAGAGCGGGTTTGAGAGAGCGAAAGAGAGCGGGTGAGAGAGAGAGAGAGGGGAATGGGGGGTGAGAGAGAGAGTGTGTGAGAGAGGGGTTTTAGAGTGAGGGGGGTTTTGAGAGAGCGAGAGAGAGCGGGTGAGAGTGAGAAGAGAGAAGAGGATGAGTGGGTGAGAGAGAGGGGGTTATAGAGAGAGGCGGGGTTTGAGAGAGCGAGAGAGAGCGGGTGAGAGAGAGAGAAGGATGAGATGGGTGTGAGAGAGAGAGGGTGTGAGAGAGGGGTTTTAGAGAGAGAAGGGTTTTTTGAGATGGTGAGAGAGAGCGGGTGAGAGAGATTGAGGAGGATGAGGGGGGGTGAGAGACAGAGGGTGAGAGATAGGGGTTTTAGAGAGAGAGGGGTTTGAGAGAGTGTTAGAGAGCGGGTGAGAGAGAGAGAGGAGGATGAGGGGGGGTGAGAGAGAGAGGGTGAGAGAGAGGGGGTTTAGAGAGAGAAGGGGTTTGAGATAGCAAGAGAGAGCGGATGAGAGAGCGGGAGGAAAATGAGGGGGTGAGAGAGAGAGGGGGTTCGAGAGAGCGAGTTAGAGCGGGTGAGAGAGAGGAGGATGAGGGGGGTGAGAGAGCGTGTGAGAGAGAGGGAGGAGAATGAGCGGGGTGCGAGAGAGGAGGATGAGAGAGAGGGGTTGAGAGAGAGGGGTTTGAGAGAGCGAGAGAGCGCGGGTGAGAGAGAGAGAGGAGGATGGGGGTGTGTGAGAGAGAGGGTGAGAGAGAGGGGTTTTAGAGAGCGAGGTGGTTTGAGAGAGTGAGAGAGAGCGGGTGAGAGAGAGAGAGGAGGATGAGGGGGTGAGAGAGAGAGGGTGAGAGAGAGGGGTTTAGAGAGAGAGGGGTGAGAGAGAGAGAGTATGATGAGGGGGATGAAAGAGAGAGGGTGGGAGAGAGTGGTGAGAGAGAGAGGGGTTTTGTGAGAGCGTGAGAGAGCGGGTGAGAGAGAGAGAGGAGGATGAGGGGGTGAGAGAGGGAGGGTGAGAGAGAGGGGTTTAGAGAGAGAGGGGATTTGAGAGAACGAGAGAGCGGGTGTAAGAGAGAGAGTATGATGAGGGGGATGAAAGAGAGAGAGGGTGCGAGAGAGGGGTGAGAGAGAGAGGGGTTTTGAGAGAGCGAGAGAGAGCGGGTGTGAGAGAGAGGAGGAGGATGAGGCGGGTGAGAGAGAGAGGGTGAGAGAGAGGGGTTTTGGAGAGAGACGGGTTTGAGGGAGCGAGAGAGCGCGGGTGAGAGAGAGAGGAGGATGAGGGGGTGAGAGAGAGTGTGAGAGAGATGGGTTTTAGAGTGAGGGGGTGGTTTGAGAGAGCGAGAGAGCGGGTGAGAGAGAGAGAGAGAGGAGAATGAGGGGGGTGAGAGAGAGTGTTGAGAGAGCGAGAGGATGATGAGGGGGTGAGAGAGGGTGAGTGAGAGGGGTTTTAGTGAGAGAGGGGGTTTGATAGAGCCTGAGAGTGCGGGTGAGAGAGAGAAGGATGAGGGGGGTGAGAGAGAGAGTGTGAGAGAGAGGGGTTTTAGAGAGAGGGGGGTTTGAGAGAGCGGGAGAGGGAGAGAGGAGGATGAGGGGGTGAGAGAGAGTGTGTGAGAGAGAGAGAGGACGATGAGGGGGTGAGAGAGGGTGTGAGAGATGGGTTTAGAGAGAGAGGAGGTTTGAGAGAGCGAGAGAGAGTGGGTGAGAGAGAGAGGAGGAGGAGGGGGGTGAGAGAGAGAGAGGGTGAGAGAGAGGCGTTGCGAGAGAGAGGGGGTTTGAGAGAGCGGGTGAGAGAGAGAGAGGAGGATGAGGGCAGTGAGTGAGAGAGGGTGAGAGAGAGAGAGGAGGATGAGGGGGGTGAGAGTGAGAGGGTGAGAGAGATGGGTTGAGAGAGAGAGGGAGTTTGAGAGAGCGAGAGAGAACAGGTGAGGGAGAGAGAGCAGGATGAGGGGGATGAGAGAGAGAGGGTGAGAGAGAGGGTTTTGGAGAGAGAGGGGTTTGAGAGAGCGGGAGAGAGCGGGTGAGAGTGAGAGAGGAGGATGACGGGAGTGAGAGAGAGAGGGTGAGAGAGAGGGGTTGAGAGAGAGAGGGTGAGAGAGAGGGGTTGAGACAGAGAGGGGGTTTAAGAGAGCGGGTGAGAGAGAGGGAGGAGGATGAGGGGGGTGAAAGAGAGAGAGGGTGAGAGTGAGGGGTTGAGAGAGAAGGGGTTTAAGAGAGCGAGACAGAGCGGGTGAGAGAGAGAGAGGAGGATGAGAGCGGTGGGAGAGAGAGAGGGTGAGAGAGAGTGGTTGAGAGAGAGAGAGGGGAGGATGAGGGGAGTGAGAGAGAGAGAGGGGGTGTGAGTGAGCGAGAGAGAGCGGGTGAGATAGAGAGAGGAGGATGAGGGGGGTGAGAAAGAGAGGGTGAGCAGGAGGGATTGCGAGAGAGAGAGAGGGGAGGATGAGGGGAGTGAGAGAGAGAGAGGGTGAGAGAGGTGGGTTGAGAGAGAGAGGAGCTTTGAGAGAACGCGAGAGAGCTGGTGAGAGAGAGAGAGGAGGATGAGGGGGGAGAAAGAGAGGGTGAGGTAGAGGGGTTTTAGAGAGAGAGGGGGTTTGAGAGAGCGAGAGAGAGCAGGTGAGAGAGAGAGGAGGATGAGGGGGGTGAGATAGAGAGGGTGAGATAGAGGGGTTGTAGAGAGAGAGGGGTTTGAGAGAGTGAGAGAGAGCGGGCGAGAAAGAGGAGGATGAGGGGGTGAGAGAGAGAGGGTGAGAGAGAGAGAGGAGGATGAGGGGGTTGAGAGAGAGAGGGTGAGAGAGAAGGGGTTTAGAGAGAGAGGGTGTTTGAGAGAGTGAGAGAGAACGGGTGAGAGAGAGAGAGAGAGGAGGGTGACGGGGGTGTGAGAGAGAGGTTGAGAGAGGGGGTTTGAGAGAGAGAGGGGGTTTGAGAGAGCGAGAGAGAGCAGGTGAGAGAGAGTGAGGAGGATGAGGGGGGTGAGAGAGAGAGGGTGAGAGCGACGGGTTGAGAGAGAGGGGGTTTGAGAGTACGAGCGAGAGTGGGTGAGAGAGAGAGAGGAGGATGAGGGTGTTGAGAGAGTGAGAGACTGTGAGAGACAGAGAGGTTTTAGAGAGAGAGGGGATTTGAGAGAGCGGGTGAGAGAGAGAGAGGAGGATGAGCGGGATGAGAGAGAGAGAGGGTGCGAGAGAGGGGTTGAGAGAGAGGGGGTTTGAAAGAGCGAGACAGTGGGTGAGAGAGGGGGAGGAGGATGAGGGCTGTGAGAGAGAGAGTGTGTGCGAGAGAGAGGAGGAGGATGGGGGTGAGAGACAGAGGGTCAGAGAGAGGGGTTTTGGAGAGAGAAAGGATTTGAGAGAACGAGAGAGAGTGGGTGAGAGAGAGGAGGATGAGGGGCGTGAGAGAGAGGGTTGAGAGATAGGGGTTGAGAGATAGGGGTTTCAGAGACAGAGGGAATTTGAGAGAGCGAGAGAGAGCGGGTGAGAGAGAGAGAGAGGAGGAAGAGTGCAGTGAGTGAGAGAGGGTGAGAGAGAGAGTGGAGGATGAGGGGGTGAGAGTGAGAGGGTGAGAGAGAGGGGTTTTAGAGAGAGAGGGGGTTTGAGAGAGAGCGGGTGAGAGAGAGGAGGATGAGGGGCGTGAGAGAGAGAGGGTGAGAGAGATGGGTTGAGAGAGAGAGGGAGTTTGAGAGAGCGAGAGAGAACAGGTGAGGGAGAGAGAGCAGGATGAGGGGGTGAGAGAGAGAGGGTGAGAGAGAGGGTTTTAGAGAGAGAGGGGGTTTGAGAGAGCGGGAGAGAGCGGGTGAGAGTGAGAGAGGAGGATGAGGGGAGTGAGAGAGAGAGAGAGGGTGAGAGAGAGGGGTTGAGAGAGAGAGGGAGTTTAAGAGAGCGGGTGAGAGAGAGGGAGGAGGATGAGGGGGGTGAAAGAGAGAGAGGGTGAGAGTGAGGGGTTGAGAGAGAGGGGGTTTGAGAGAGCGAGACAGAACGGGTGAGAGAGAGAGAGGAGGATGAGAGCGGTGGGAGAGAGAGAGGGTGAGAGAGAGTGGTTGAGAGAGAGAGAGGGGGGAGGATGAGGGGAGTGAGAGAGAGAGAGGGGGTGTTTGAGAGCGAGAGAGAGCGGGTGAGAGAGAGAGGAGGATGAGGGGGGTGAGAAAGAGAGGGTGAGCGAGAGGGGTTGCGAGAGAGAGAGAGGGGAGGATGAGGGGAGTGAGAGAGAGAGAAGGTGAGAGAGGTGGGTTGAGAGAGAGAGGAGCTTTGAGAGAACGCGAGAGAGCTGGTGAGAGAGAGCGAGGAGGATGAGGGGGTGAGAGAGAGAGAGAGGGTGAGAGAGAGGGGTTGAGAGAGAGAGGGAGTTTAAGAGAGCGGGTGAGAGAGAGGGAGGAGGATGAGGGGGGTGAAAGAGAGAGAGGGTGAGAGTGAGGGGTTGAGAGAGAGGGGGTTTGAGAGAGCGAGACAGAACGGGTGAGAGAGAGAGAGAGGAGGATGAGAGCGGTGGGAGAGAGAGAGGGTGAGAGAGGTGGGTTGAGAGAGAGAGGAGCTTTGAGAGAACGCGAGAGAGCTGGTGAGAGAGAGCGAGGAGGATGAGGGGGTGAGAGAGAGAGGGTGAGAGAGAGGGGTTTTAGAGAGAGAGGGGGTTTGAGAGAGCGAGAGAGAGCGGGTGAGAGAGAGAGAGGAGGATGAGGGGGGAGAGAGAGAGGGTGAGGTAGAGGGGTTTTAGAGAGAGAGGGGTTTGAGAGAGCGAGAGAGAGCAGGTGAGAGAGAGTGGAGGATGAGGGGGGTGAGATAGAGAGGGTGAGATAGAGGGGTTTTAGAGAGAGAGGGGGTTTGATAGAGTGAGAGAGAGCGGGTGAGAAAGAGGAGGATGAGGGGGTGAGAGAGAGAGGGTGAGAGAGGAGGATGAGGGGGTTGAGAGAGAGAGAGTGAGAGAGAACGGGTGAGAGAGAGAGAGAGGAGGACGACGGGGGTGTGAGAGAGAGGTTGAGAGAGGGGGTTTGAGAGAGAGAGGGGGCTTGAGAGAGCGAGAGAGAGCGGGTGAGAGAGAGTGAGGAGGATGAGGGGGGTGAGAGAGAGAGGGTGAGAGCGACGGGTTGAGAGAGTGGGGGTTTGAGAGTACGAGAGAGAGTGGGTGAGAGAGAGAGAGGAGGATGAGGGTGTTGAGACAGTGAGAGAGTGAGAGAGTGTGAGAGACAGAGAGGTTTTAGAGAGAGAGGGGATTTGAGAGAGCGGGTGAGAGAGAGGAGGATGAGCGGGATGAGAGAGAGAGAGGGTGCGAGAGAGGGGTTGAGAGAGAGGGGGTTTGATAGAGAGAGAGCTGGTGAGAGAGGGGGAGGAGGATGAGGGCGGTGAGAGAGAGAGTGTGAGAGAGAGAGGAGGCGGATGGGGGTGAGAGACAGAGGGAATTTGAGAGAGAGAGAGAGAGCGGGTGAGAGAGAGAGAGGAGGATGAGGGCAGTGAGTGAGAGAGGGTGATAGCGAGAGAGGAGGATGAGGGGGGTGAGAGAGAGGGTTTGAGAGAGAGAGGGAGTTTGAGAGAGCGAGAGAGAGCGGGTGATAGAGAGTGAGGAGGATGAGGGGGGTGAGAGAGAGAGGGTGAGAGAGAGGGGTTTTAGAGAGAGAGGGGGTTTGAGAGAGCGAGAGAGAGCGGGTGAGAGATCGGGAGGAGGATGAGGGGGTGGGAGAGAGAGAGGGTGAGAGAAAGGGGTTGAGAGAGAGAGGGGGGGTTTGAGAGAGCGAGTGAGAGAGGATGAGAGAGAGAGGAGGATGATGGGGTGAGAGAGGGTGTGAGAAAAGGTGTTTGAGAGAGCAACAGAGAGCGGGTGAGAGAGAGGGAGGAGAATGCGGGGGTGAGAGAGAGAGGGTGAGAGAGAGGGGTTGAGAGAGAGAGGGCGTTTGAGAGAGCGAGAGAGAGCGGGTGAGAGAAAGAGAGGAGGATGAGGGGGTAAGAGAGAGAGGGTGAGAGAGAGGGGTTTTAGAGAGCGAGGTGGTTTGAGAGAGCGAGAGAGAGCGGGTGAGAGAGAGAGGAGGATGAGGGGTGTGAGAGAGAGAGGGTGAGAGAGAGGGGTTTAGAGAGAGGGGGGGTTTCAGAGAGCGAGAGAGAGCGGGTGAGAGAGAGAGAAGACGATGAGGGGGGTGAGAGAGAGGGGTTAGAGAGACAGACAGGATTTGAGAGAGCGAGAGAGAGCGGGTGAGAGAGAGAGAGGAGGATGAAACGGGGTGAGAGAGAGAGGGTGTGAGAGAGGGGTTTTAGAGAGCGAGGGGGTGTGAGAGAGTGAGTGAGAGCGTGTGAGAGAGATAGTGGAGTATAAGGGGGGTAAGAGACAGAGGGTGAGAGATAGCGGTTTTAGAGAGAGAGGGGTTTGAGAGAGCTGGTGAGAGAGAGGGAGGAGGATGAGGGGGTGAGAGAGAGAGGGTGAGAAAGAGGGGGTTTAGAGAGAGAGGGTGTTTGAGAGAGCGAGAGAGAGCGGGTGAGAGAGAGAGAGGAGGAGGAGGGGGTGATAGAGAGAGGGTGAGAAAGAGGGGTTGAGAGAGAGAGGGGGTTTGAGGGAGCGAGTGAGAGAGAGAGAGGAGGATGAGGGGGTGAGAGGGAGGGGGGTTATAGAGAGAGACGGGGTTTGAGAGAGCGAGAGAGAGCGGTGAGAGAGAGAGAGGAGGATGAGACGGGTGTGAGAGAGAGAGAGGGGTTTTAGAGAGAGAAGGGTTTTTGAGAGGGTGAGAGAGATTGAGGAGGATGGGGGGTGAGAGACAGAGGGAGAGAGATAAGGGTTTTAGAGAGAGAGGGGGTTTGAGAGAGCGAGAGAGAGCGGGTGAGAGAGCGGGAGGAGGATGAGGGGATGAGAGAGAGAGAGGGTGAGAGAGAGGGGTTGAGAGAGAGAGGGGGTTTGAGAGAGCAAGTGAGAGCGGGTGAGAGAGAGAGAGAGAGGAGGATGAGGGGGTGAGAGAGGATGTGAGAGAAGGTGTTTGAGAGGGCAAGAGAGAGCGGGTGAGAGAGAGTGATGAGAATGGGGGGTGAGAGAGAGAGGGTGAGAGAGAGGGGTTGAGAGAGAGAGGGGGTTTTGAGAGAGCGAGAGAGAGCGGGTGAGAGAGAGAGAGAGGAGGATGAGAGGGTGAGAGAGAGAGGGTGAGAGAGAGGGGTTGAGAGAGAGAGGGGGTTTCAGAGAGCGAGAGAGAGCGGGTGAGAGAGAGTGATGAGAATGGGGGGTGAGAGAGAGAGGGTGAGAGAGAGGGGTTGAGAGAGAGAGGGGGTTTGAGAGAGCGAGAGAGAGCGGGTGAGAGAGAGAGAGAGGAGGAGGAGGGGGGTGAGAGAGAGAGGTGAGAGAGAGGGGTTTAGAGAGAGAGGGGGTTTGAGAGAGCGAGAGAGAGCGGGTGAGAGAGAGAGAGTATGATGAGGGGGATGATAGAGAGAGGGTGAGAGAGCGGGTGAGAGAGAGAGAGAAGAGGATGAGGGGGGTGAGAGAGAGGGTGAGAGAGAGGGGTTATAGAGAGAGAGGGGGGTTGAGAGAGTGAGAGAGAGCGGGTGAGAGAGATAGTGGAGGATGTGGGGGGTTAGAGACAGAGGGTGAGAGAGAGGGGTTTTTAGAGAGAGGGGGTTTGAGAGAGGTGGTGAGAGAGAGAGGTGGATGAGGGGGGTGTGAGAGAGAGAGGGTGAGAGAAAGGGGATTTAGAGAGCGAAGGGGTTTGAGATAGCAAGAGAGAGCGGGTGAGAGAGAGGAGGAGGGGGTTGATAGAGAGAGTGTGAGAGAGGGGTTGAGAGAGAGAGGGGTTTGAGAGAGTGAGAAAGAGCGGGTGAGAGAGGGGGAGAAGGATGAGGGCGGTGAGAGAGAGAGGGTGAGTTAGAGAGAGGAGGATCAGGGGGGTGAGAGAGAGATGGTGAGAGAGAGGGGTTTTGGAGAGAGCGAGAGAGAGCGGGTGATAGAGAGAGAGGAGGATGAGGGGGGCTGAGAGAGAGGGGTTGAGAGAGAGAGGGAGTTTGAGAGAGCGATAGAGAGCGGGTGATAGAGAGAGAGGAGGATGAGAGGGGTGAGAGAGAGAGGGTGAGAGAGGGGTTTTAGAGAGAGAGGGGGTTTGAGAGAGCGAGAGAGAGCGGGTGAGAGATCGGGAGGAGGATGAGGGGGTGAGAGAGAGAGAGAGGGTGAGAGAAAGGAGTTGAGAGAGAGAGGGGGGGTTTGAGAGAGCGAGTGAGAGCGGGTGAGAGAGAGAGAGGAGGATGAGGGGGTGAGAGAGGGTGTGAGAAAAGGTGTTTGAGAGAGCAATAGAGAGCGGGTGAGAGAGAGAGAGTATGATGAGGGGGATGAGAGAGAGAGGGTGAGAGAGAGGGGTTGAGAGAGAGGGGATTTGAGAGAGCGAGAGAGAGCGGGTGAGAGAGAGAGAGGAGGATGAGACGGGTGAGAGAGAGAGGGTGTGAGAGAGGGGTTTTAGAGAGCGAGGGGGTGTGAGAGAGTGAGTGAGAGCGGGTGAGAGAGATAGCGGAGGATGAGGGGGGGGTAAGAGACAGTGGGTGTGAGATAGTGGTTTTAAACAGAGAGGGGTTTGAGAGAGCGGGTGAGAGAGAGAGAGGAGGATGAGGGGGGTGAGAGCGAGAGGGTGAGAGAGATGGGGTTTAGAGAGAGAAGGGGTTTGAGATAGCAAGAGAGAGTGGGTTAGAGAGCGGGAGGAGGATGAGGGGGTGAGAGAGAGAGGGTGAGAAAGAGGGGGTTTAGAGAGAGAGGGGTTTGAGAGAGCGAGAGAGAGTGGGTGAGAGAGAGAGGAGGAGGAGGAGAGGGTGGTAGAGAGAGGGTGAGAAAGAGGGGTTGCGAGAGAGAGGGGGTTTGAGGGAGCGAGAGAGAGCGGGTGAGAGAGAGAGAGGAGGATGAGGGGGGGTGAGAGAGCTAGGGGTTTAGAGAGAGAGGGGTTTGAGAGAGCGAGAGGGAGCGGGTGAGAGAGAGAGAGGAGGATGAGGGGGGTGAGATAGAGAAGGTGTGAGAAAGGGGTTTTAGAGAGAAAGGGGGTTTGAGAGAGCGAGAGAGAGCGGGTGAGAGAGAGAGAGGAGGATGAGGGGGGTGAGATAGAGAGGATGTGAGAAAGGGGTTTTAGAGAGAGAGGGGTTTGAGAGAGCGAGAGGGGGCGGGTAAGAGAGAGAGGAGGATGCAGGGGGTAAGAGAGAGAGGGTGAGAGAGAGAGGGGTTTTAGAGAGCGAGGTGGTGTGAGAGAGCGAGAGAGAGCGGGTGAGAGAGAGTGAGGAGGATGAGGGAGGTGAGAGAGCTAGGGGTTTAGAGAGAGAGGGGTTTGAGAGAGTGAGAGAGAGCGAGTGAGAGAGAGAGAGGAGGCGGAGGGGGTGAGAGAAAGAGCGGGTGAGAAAGAGGGGTTGAGAGAGAGGAGGTTTGAGAGAGCGAGAGAGAGCTGTTGAGAGAGTGAGAGAGGAGGATGAGGGGTGTGAGAGACAGAGGGTGAGAGAGGGGGTATTTTGAGAGAGAGGGTGTTTGAGAGAGCGAGGGAGCGGGTGAGAGAGAGAGAGGAGGGTGAGGGGGGTGAGAGAGAGAGGGTGAGAGTGAGGGGTTGAGAGAGAGGCGGTTTGAGAGTACGAGAGAGTGGGTGAGAGAGAGAGAGAGGAGGATGAGGGGGGGTGAGAGAGAGAGAGGGTGAGAGAGAGGGGTTGAGAGAGAGGAGGTTTGAGAGAGCGAGAGAGAGCTGTTGAGAGAGTGAGAGAGGAGGATGAGGGGTGTGAGAGACAGAGGGTGAGAGAGGGGGTATTTTGAGAGAGAGGGTGTTTGAGAGAGCGAGAGAGCGGGTGAGAGAGAGAGAGGAGGATGAGGGGGGTGAGAGAGAGAGGGTGAGAGAGAGGTGTTTTAGAGAGAGGAGGTTTGAGAGAGCAAGAGAGCGGGTGAGAGAGAGAGAGAGGAGGATGAGGGGGGTAAGAGAGAGAGGGTGAGAGTGAGGGGTTTTAGAGAGCGAGGTGGTTTGAGAGAGCGAGAGAGAGCGGGTGAGAGAGAGAGAGGAGGATGAGGGTGTGAGAGACAGAGGGTGAGAGAGAGGCGTTTTAGAGAGAGAGGGGTTTGAGAGAGCGAGAGAGAGCGGGGGGGGGAGAGAGAGAGAGGAGGATGAGGGGGGTGAGATAGAGAGGGTGTGAGAAAGGGGTTTTAGAGAGAGAGGGGTTTTGAGAGAGTGAGATAGAGCGGGTGAGAGAGATAGAGGAGGAGGATGGGGATGAGAGAGCTAGGGGTTTAGAGAGAGAGGGGTTTGAGAGAGCGAGAGGGAGCGGGTGAGAGAGAGAGAGGAGGATGAGGGGGTGAGAGAAAGAGCGGGTGAGAAAGAGGGGTTGAGAGAGAGGAGGTTTGAGAGAGCGAGAGAGAACTGTTGAGAGAGTGAGAGAGGAGGATGAGGCGTGTGAGAGACAGAGGGTGAGAGAGGGGGTATTTTTGAGAGAGAGGGTGTTTGAGAGAGCGAGAGAGAGCGGGTGAGAGAGAGTGAGGAGGATGAGGGGGTTGAGAGAGAGAGGGCGAGAGCGAGGGGTTGAGAGACAGGGGGTTTGAGAGTACGAGAGAGTGGGTGAGAGAGAGAGGAGGAGGATGAGGGGGTTGAGAGAGTGAGAGAGGGTGAGAGAGAGAGGTGTTTTAGAGAGAGGGCGTTTGAGTGCGCGGGTGAGAGAGAGAGAGGAGGATGAGGGGGGTAAGAGAGAGGCTTAGAGAGAGGGGGTTTGAGAGAGCGAGAGAGCGCGGGTGAGAGAGAGAGAGGAGGATGAGGGGGGTGAGAGAGAGAGGGTGAGAGAGAGGGGTTGAGAGAGAGAGGCGGTTTGAGAGAGAGAGAGAGAGGAGTGAGAGAGAGTGTGGAGGATGGGGGGTTGAGAGAGAGAAGGTGAGAGCGAGGGGTTGAGAGAGAGGGGGTTTGAGAGTACGAGAGAGTGGGTGAGAGAGAGAGAGGAGGATGAGGGGGTTGAGAGAGTGAGAGAGGGTGAGAGAGAGGGGTGTTTTAGAGAGAGGGCGTTTGAGTGTGCGGGTGAGAGAGAGAGAGGAGGATGAGGGGGGTAAGAGAGAGGGTTAGAGAGAGGGGGTTTGAGAGAGCGAGAGAGCGCGGGTGAGAGAGAGAGAGGAGGATGAGGGGGTGAGAGAGAGAGGGTGAGAGAGAGGGGTTGAGAGAGAGAGGCGGTTTGAGAGAGAGAGAGAGAGGAGTGAGAGAGAGTGAGGAGGATGGGGGGTTGAGAGAGAGAAGGTGAGAGCGAGGGGTTGAGAGAGAGGGGGTTTGAGAGTACGAGAGAGTGGGTGAGAGAGAGAGAGGAGGATGGGGGGGTGGTGAGAGAGAGAGAGAGGGTGAGAGAGAGAGGGGTTTTAGAGAGAGGGCGTTTGAGAGTGCGGGTGAGAGAGAGAGAGAGGAGTGTGAGGGGGGTAAGAGAGACAGGGTGAGAGAGAGGGGTTGAGCGAGAGAGGGGGTTTGAGAGAGCTAGAGAGAGCGGGTGAGAGAGAGTGAGGAGGATGAGGGGGGTGAGAGAGAGAGGGTGAGAGAGAGGGGTTGACAGAGAGAGGTGGTTTGAGAGAGCGAGAGAGAGCGGGTGAGAGAGAGTGAGGAGGATGGGGGGTTGAGAGAGAGAGGGTGAGAGCGAGGGGTTGAGAGAGATGGGTTTAGAGAGTACGAGAGAGTGGGTGAGAGAGAGAGGAGGATGGGGTTGAGAGAGAGAGAGGGTGAGAGAGAGAGGGGTTTTAGAGAGAGGGCGTTTGAGAGTGCGGTTGAGAGAGAGAGAGAGGAGGGTGAGGGGGGTAAGAGAGACAGGGTGAGAGAGAGGGGTTGAGCGAGATAGGGGGTTTGAGAGAGCTAGAGAGAGCGGGTGAGAGAGAGTGAGGAGGACGAGGGGGGTGAGAGAGAGGGGGTTTAGAGAGAGAGGGGGTTTGAGAAAGCGAGAGAGAGCGGATGAGAGAGAGAGAGAGGAGGATGGGGTGGTGAGAGAGAGAGGGTGAGAGAGAGGGGTTTTAGAGAGCGAGGTGGTTTGATAGAGCGAGAGAGAGCGGGTGAGGGAGAGAGAGGAGGATGAGGGCGGTGAGAGACAGAGGGTGAGAGAGAGGGTTTTTAGAGAGAGAGGGGTTTGTGAGAGCGAGAGAGAGCGGGTGAGAGAGAGAGAGAGGAGGAAGAGGATGTTGAGATAGAGAGGGTGTGAGAAAGGTGTTTTAGAAAGAGAGGGGGTTTGAGAGAGCGAGAGAGAGCGGGTGAGAGAGAGAGAGAGCGGAGGATGAGTTGGCTAAGAGAGAGAGGGTGAGAGTGATTGGTTTTAGAGAGCGAGGTGGTTTGAGAGAGCGGGTGAGAGAGAGAGGAGGATGAGGGGGTGAGAGAGCTATGGGTTTAGAGAGAGAGGGGTTTGAGAGAGCGAGAGAGAGCGGGTGAGAGAGAGAGAGAGGAGGATGAGGGGGGTGAGATAGAGAGGGTGTGAGAAAGGGGTTTTAGAGAGAGGGGGTTTGAGAGAGCGAGAGAGAGCGGGTGAGAGAGAGACAGTGGAGGATGAGGTGGGTAAGAGAGAGAGGGTGAGAGAGAGGAGTTTTAGAGAGCGATGTGGTTTAAGAGAGCGAGAGAGAGCGGGTGAGAGAGAGGGAGGAGAATGCGTGGGTGAGAGAGTGAGGGTGAGAGAGAAGGGTTGAGAGAGAGAGGGGGTTTGAGAGAGCGAGAGAGAGCGGGTGAGAGAGAGGGCGAGGAGGATGAGGGGGGTAAGAGAGAGAGGGTGAGAGAGAGGGGTTTTAGAGAGCGATGTGGTTTGAGAGAGCGAGAGAGAGCGGGTGAGAGAGAGGGAGGAGAATGCGGGGGTGAGAGAGTGAGGGTGAGAGAGAAGGGTTGAGAGAGAGAGGGGGTTTGAGAGAGCGAGAGAGAGCGGGTGAGAGAGAGGGAGAGGAGGATGAGGGGGGTAAGAGAGAGAGGGTGAGAGAGAGGGGTTTTAGAGAGTGAGGTCGTTTGAGAGAGCGAGAGAGAGCGTGTGAGGGAGAGGGAGAGGAGGATGACGGGGTGAGAGACAGAGGGTGAGAGAGGGGGGTTTTAGAGAGAGAGGGGTTTGAGAGAGCGAGAGAGAGCGGGTGAGAGAGAGAGAGGAGGATGAGGGGGGTGAGAAAGAGGGGTTAGAGAGACAGACAGGATTTGAGAGAGCGAGAGAGAGCGGGTGAGAGAGAGAGAGGAGGATGAGACGGGTGAGAGAGAGAGGGTGTGAGAGAGAGGGTTTAGAGAGCGAGGGGGTGTGAGAGAGTGAGTGAGAGCGGGTGAGAGAGAGAGTGGAGGATGAGGGGGTGTGAGAGAGAGGGTGAGAGAAAGGGGGTTTAGAGAGAGAAGGGGTTTGAGATAGCAAGAGAGAGCGGGTGAGAGAGAGGAGGAGGGAGTTGATAGAGAGAGGGTGAGAGAGAGGGGTTGAGAGAGAGAGGGGGTTTGAGAGAGTGAGAAAGAGCGGGTGAGAGAGGGGGAGAAGGATGAGGGCGGTGAGAGAGAGAGGGTGAGTTAGAGAGAGGAGGATCAGTGGGGTGAGAGAGAGATGGTGAGAGAGAGGGGTTTTGGAGAGAGCGAGAGAGAGCGGTTGATAGAGAGAGAGGAGGATGAGGGGGAGTGAGAGAGAGGGTTTGAGAGAGAGAGGGAGTTTGAGAGAGCGAGAGAGAGCGGGTGATAGAGAGAGAGGAGGATGAGGGGGGTGAGAGAGAGAGGGTGAGAGAGAGGGGTTTTAGAGAGAGAGGGGGTTTGAGAGAGCGAGAGAGAGCGGGTGAGAGATCGGGAGGAGGATGAGGGGGTGGGAGAGAGAGAGGGTGAGAGAAAGGGGTTGAGAGAGAGAGGGGGGGTTTGAGAGAGCGAGTGAGAGCGGGTGAGAGAGAGAGAAGGATGAGGGGGTGAGAGAGGGTGTGAGAAAAGATGTTTGAGAGAGCAAGAGAGAGCGAGTGAGAGAGAGGGAGGAGAATGCGTGGGTGAGAGAGAGAGGGTGAGAGAGAGGGGTTGAGATCGAGAGGGGGTTTGAGAGAGCGAGAGAGAGCGGGTGAGAGAGAGAGAGGAGGATGAGGGGGGTAAGAGAGAGAGGGTGAGAGAGAGGGGTTTTAGAGAGCGAGGTGGTTTGAGAGAGCGAGAGTGAGCGGGTGAGAGAGAGACGAGGATGAGGGGTGAGAGAGAGAGAGGGTGAGAGAGAGGGGTTTAGAGAGAGAGGGGTTTCAGAGAACGAGGGAGAGCGGGTAAGAGAGAGAGAGAGAGAGGAGGAGGAGGGGGGTGAGAGAGAGAGGGTGCGAAAGAGGGGTTTCGAGAGAGAGGGGGTTTGAGAGAGCGAGAGAGCGGGTGTGAGAGAGAGACTATGATGAGGGGGATGAGAGAGAGAGGGTGAGAGAGAGGGGTTGAGAGAGAGGGGGGGTTTGAGAGAGCGAGGGAGAGCGGGTGAGAGAGAGAGAAGACGATGAGGGGGGTGAGAGAGAGGGGTTAGAGAGACAGACAGGATTTGAGAGAGCGAGAGAGAGCGGGTGAGAGAGAGAGGAGGATGAGACGGGTGAGAGAGAGAGGGTGTGAGAGAGGGGTTTTAGAGAGCGAGGGGGTGTGAGAGAGTGAGTGAGAGCGGGTGAGAGAGAGAGTGGAGGATGAGGGGGTGTGAGAGAGAGGGTGAGAGAAAGGGGGTTTAGAGAGAGAAGGGGTTTGAGATAGCAAGAGAGAGCGGGTGAGAGAGAGGGGTTGAGAGAGAGAGGGGGTTTGAGAGAGTGAGAAAGAGCGGGTGAGAGAGGGGGAGAAGGATGAGGGTGGTGAGAGAGAGAGGGTGAGTTAGAGAGAGGAGGATCAGTGGGGTGAGAGAGAGATGGTGAGAGAGAGGGGTTTTGGAGAGAGAGAGAGAGCGGGTGATAGAGAGAGAGGAGGATGAGGGGGTGAGAGAGAGGGTTTGAGAGAGAGGTAGTTTGAGAGAGCGAGAGAGAGCGGGTGAGAGAGAGAGAGGAGGATGAGGGTGTGAGAGACAGAGGGTGAGAGAGAGGCGTTTTAGAGAGAGAGGGGTTTGAGAGAGCGAGAGAGAGCGGGGGGGGAGAGAGAGAGAGGAGGATGAGGGGGGTGAGATAGAGAGGGTGTGAGAAAGGGGTTTTAGAGAGAGAGGGGTTTTGAGAGAGTGAGATAGAGCGGGTGAGAGAGATAGAGGAGGAGGATGGGGATGAGAGAGCTAGGGGTTTAGAGAGAGAGGGGTTTGAGAGAGCGAGAGGGAGCGGGTGAGAGAGAGAGAGGAGGATGAGGGGGTGAGAGAAAGAGCGGGTGAGAAAGAGGGGTTGAGAGAGAGGAGGTTTGAGAGAGCGAGAGAGAACTGTTGAGAGAGTGAGAGAGGAGGATGAGGCGTGTGAGAGACAGAGGGTGAGAGAGAGGGGTTTTAGAGAGAGAGGGCGTTTGAGAGAGCGAGAGAGAGCGGGTGAGAGATCGGGAGGAGGATGAGGGGGTGGGACAGAGAGAGGGTGAGAGAAAGGGGTTGAGAGAGAGAGAGGGGGGGTTTGAGAGAGCGAGTGAGAGCGGGTGAGAGAGAGAGGAGGATGAGGGGGTGAGAGAGGGTGTGAGAAAAGCTGTTTGAGAGAGCAAGAGAGAGCGGGTGAGAGAGAGGGAGGAGAATGCGGGGGTGAGAGAGAGAGGGTGAGAGAGAGGGGTTGAGAGAGAGAGGGGGTTTGAGAGAGCGAGAGAGAGGAGGATGAGGGGGGTAAGAGAGAGAGGGTGAGAGAGAGGGGTTTTAGAGAGCGAGGTGGTTTGAGAGAGCGAGAGAGAGCGGGTGATAGAGAGAGAGGAGGATGAGGGGTGTGAGAGAGACAGGGTGAGAGAGAGGTGTTTAGAGTGAGAGGGGGTTTCAGAGAGCGAGAGAGAGCGGGTGAGAGAGAGAGAGAGGAGGAGGAGGGGGGTGAGAGAGAGAGAGTGAGAAAGAGGGGTTTCGAGAGAGAGGGGGTTTGAGAGAGCGAGAGAGCGGGTGAGAGAGAGAGAGTATGATGAGGGGGATGAGAGAGAGGGGTTAGAGAGACAGACAGGATTTGAGAGAGCGAGAGAGAGCGGGTGAGAGAGAGAGAGGAGGATGAGACGGGTGAGAGAGAGAGGGTGTGAGAGAGGGGTTTTAGAGAGCGAGGGGGTGTGAGAGAGTGAGTGAGAGCGGGTGAGAGAGATAATGGAGCATAAGGGGGAAAGAGACAGAGGGTGAGAGATAGCGGTTTTAGAGAGAGAAGGGTTTGAGAGAGCTGGTGAGAGAGAGGGAGGAGGATGAGGGGGGTGAGAGAGAGAGGGTGAGAGAGAGGGAGTTTAGAGAGAGAAGGGGTTTGCGATAGCAAGAGACAGCGGGTGAGGGAGCGGGAGGAGGATGAGGGGGTGAGAGAGAGAGGGTGAGAAAGAGGGGGTTTAGAGAGAGAGGGGGTTTGAGAGAGCGAGAGAGAGCGGGTGAGAGAGAGAGAGGAGGAGGAGGGGGTGATAGAGAGAGGGTGAGAAAGAGGGGTTGAGAGAGAGAGGGGGTTTGAGGGAGCGAGTGAGAGAGAGAGAGAAGAGGATGAGGGGGTGAGAGGGAGGGGGGTTATAGAGAGAGACGGGGTTTGAGAGAGCGAGAGAGAGCGGGTGAGAGAGAGAGAGGAGGATGAGACGGGTGTGAGAGAGAGAGACGGTGTGAGAGAGGGGTTTTAGAGAGAGAAGGGTTTTTGAGAGGGTGAGAGAGATTGAGGAGGATGGGGGGGTGAGAGACAGAGGGAGAGAGATAGGGGTTTTAGAGAGAGAGGGGGTTTGAGAGAGCAAGAGAGAGCGGGTGAGAGCGCGGGAGGAGGATGAGGGGATGAGAGAGAGAGAGGGTGAGAGAGGGGTTGAGAGAGAGAGGGGGTTTGAGAGAGCGAGTGAGAGCGGGTGAGAGAGAGAGAGGAGGATGAGGGGGTGAGAGAGGATGTGAGAGAAGGTGTTTGAGAGGGCAAGAGAGAGCGGGTGAGAGAGAGTGATGAGAATGGGGGGGTGAGAGAGAGAGGGTGAGAGAGAGGGGTTGAGAGAGAGAGGGGGTTTGAGAGAGCGAGAGAGAGCGGGTGAGAGAGAGAGAGGAGGATGAGGGGGGTAAGAGAGAGAGGGTGAGAGAGAGGGGTTTTAGAGAGCGAGGTGGTTTGAGAGAGCGAGAGAGCGGGTGAGAGAGATAGAGGAGGATGAGGGGGTGAGAGAGAGAGGGTGAGAGAGAGGGGTTGAGAGAGAGAGGGGGTTTCAGAGAGCGAGAGAGAGCGGGTGACAGAGAGAGAGAGGAGGAGGAGGGGGTGAGAGAGAGAGGTGAGAGAGAGGGGTTTAGAGAGAGAGGGGGTTTGAGAGAGCGAGAGAGAGCGGGTGAGAGAGAGAGAGTATGATGAGGGGGATTAGAGAGAGAGGGTGAGAGAGCGGGTGAGAGAGAGAGAGAAGAGGATGAGGGGGGTGAGAGAGAGGGTGAGAGAGAGGGGTTATAGAGAGAGAGGGGTTTGAGAGAGTGAGAGAGAGCGGGTGAGAGAGAGAGTGGAGGATGAGGGGGATGAGAGAGAGAGGGTGAGAGAGCGGGTGAGAGAGAGAGAGAAGAGGATGTGGGGGGTAAGAGACAGAGGGTGAGAGAGAGGGGTTTTAGAGATAGGGGGTTTGAGAGAGGTGGTGAGAGAGAGAGGTGGATGAGGGGGTTGTGAGAGAGAGAGGGTGAGAGAAAGGGGGTTTAGAGAGAGAAGGGGTTTGAGATAGCAAGAGAGAGCGGGTGAGAGAGAGGAGGAGGGGGTTGATAGAAAGAGTGTGAGAGAGGGTTTGAGAGAGAGAGGGGGTTTGAGAGAGTGAGAAAGAGCGGTGAGAGAGGGGGAGAAGGATGAGGGCGGTGAGAGAGAGAGGGTGAGTTAGAGAGAGGAGGATCAGGGGGGTGAGAGAGAGATGGTGAGAGAGAGGGGTTTTGGAGAGAGCGAGAGAGAGCGGGTGATAGAGAGAGAGGAGGATGAGAGGGGTGAGAGAGAGAGGGTGAGAGACGGGTTTTAGAGAGAGAGGGGGTTTGAGAGAGCGAGAGAGAGCGGGAGAGAGATCGGGAGGAGGATGAGGGGGTGAGAGAGAGAGAGGGTGAGAGAAAGGGGTTGAGAGAGAGAGGGGGGGTTTGAGAGAGCGAGTGAGAGCGGGTGAGAGAGAGAGAGGAGGATGAGGGGGTGAGAGAGGGTGTGAGAAAAGGTGTTTGAGAGAGCAAGAAAGAGCGGGTGCGAGAGAGAGAGTATGATGAGGGGGATGAGAGAGAGAGGGTGAGAGAGAGGGGTTTAGAGAGAGAGGGGATTTGAGGAGCGAGGGAGAGCGGGTGAGAGAGAGAGAGAGAAGACGATGAGGGGGGTGAGAGAGAGGGGTTATAGAGACAGATAGGATTTGAGAGAGCGAGAGAGAGCGGGTGAGAGAGAGAGAGGAGGATGAGACGGGTGAGAGAGAGAGGGTGTGAGAGAGCGGTTTTAGAGAGCGAGTGGGTGTGAGAGAGTGAGTGAGAGCGGGTGAGAGAGATAGTGGAGGATGAGGGGGGTAAGAGACAGTGGGTGTGAGATAGCGGTTTTAAAGAGAGAGGGTTTAAGAGAGCGGGTGAGAGAGAGAGAGAGAGGAGGATGAGGGGGGTGAGAGAGAGAGGGTGAGAGAGAGGGGATTTAGAGAGAGAAGGGGTTTGAGATAGCAAGAGAGAGCGGGTGAGAGAGCGGGAGGAGGATGAGGGGGTGAGAGAGAGAGGGCGAGAAAGAGGGGGCTTAGAGAGAGAGGGGTTTGAGAGAGCGAGAGAGAGTGGGTGAGAGAGAGAGGAGGAGGAGGAGGGGGTGGTAGAGAGAGGGTGAGAAAGAGGGGTTGAGAGAGAGATGGGGTTTGAGGGAGCGAGAGAGAACGTGGGTGAGAGAGAGAGAGGAGGATGAGGGGGGTGAGAGAGAGGGTGAGAGAGAGGGGTTATAGAGAGAGACGGGGTTTGAGAGACCGAGAGATGGCAGGTGAGAGAGAGAGAGGAGGATGAGACGGGTGTGAGAGAGAGAGGGTGAGAGCGAGGTTTTAGAGGGAGAGGGGGTTTGGGAGAGCGAGAGACAGCGGGTGAGAGAGATATAGGAGGATGAGGGGGTGAGAGACAGAGTCTGAGAGATAGGGGTTTTCGAGAGAGCGGGTTTGAGAGAGCGAAAGAGAGCGGGTGAGAGAGAGAGAGAGGGGAATGGGGGGTGAGAGAGAGAGTGTGTGAGAGAGGGGTTTTAGAGTGAGGGGGGTTTTGAGAGAGCGAGAGAGAGCGGGTGAGAGAGAGAAGAGAGAAGAGGATGAGTGGGTGAGAGAGAGGGGGTTATAGAGAGAGGCGGGGTTTGAGAGAGCGAGAGAGAGCGGGTGAGAGAGAGAGAAGGATGAGATGGGTGTGAGAGAGAGAGGGTGTGAGAGAGGGGTTTTAGAGAGAGAAGGGTTTTTTGAGAGGGTGAGAGAGAGCGGGTGAGAGAGATTGAGGAGGATGGGGGGGGGTGAGAGACAGAGGGTGAGAGATAGGGGTTTTAGAGAGAGAGGGGTTTGAGAGAGTGTTAGAGAGCGGGTGAGAGAGAGAGAGGAGGATGAGGGGGGGTGAGAGAGAGAGGGTGAGAGAGAGGGGGTTTAGAGAGAGAAGGGGTTTGAGATAGCAAGAGAGAGCGGATGAGAGAGCGGGAGGAAAATGAGGGGGTGAGAGAGAGAGGGGGTTCGAGAGAGCGAGTTAGAGCGGGTGAGAGAGAGGAGGATGAGGGGGGTGAGAGAGCGTGTGAGAGAGAGGGAGGAGAATGAGCGGGGTGCGAGAGAGGAGGATGAGAGAGAGGGGTTGAGAGAGAGGGGGGTTTGAGAGAGCGAGAGAGCGCGGGTGAGAGAGAGAGAGGAGGATGGGGGTGTGTGAGAGAGAGGGTGAGAGAGAGGGGTTTTAGAGAGCGAGGTGGTTTGAGAGAGTGAGAGAGAGCGGGTGAGAGAGAGAGAGAAGAGGATGAGGGGGTGAGAGAGAGAGAGGGTGAGAGAGAGGGGTTCAGAGAGAGAGGGGTGAGAGAGAGAGAGTATGATGAGGGGGATGAAAGAGAGAGAGGGTGGGAGAGAGTGGTGAGAGAGAGAGGGGTTTTGTGAGAGCGTGAGAGAGCGGGTGAGAGAGAGAGAGGAGGATGAGGGGGTGAGAGAGGGAGGGTGAGAGAGAGGGGTTTAGAGAGAGAGGGGATTTGAGAGAACGAGAGAGCGGGTGTAAGAGAGAGAGTATGATGAGGGGGATGAAAGAGAGAGAGGGTGCGAGAGAGGGGTGAGAGAGAGAGGGGTTTTGAGAGAGCGAGAGAGAGCGGGTGTGAGAGAGAGGAGGAGGATGAGGGGGGTGAGAGAGAGAGGGTGAGAGAGAGGGGTTTTGGAGAGAGACGGGTTTGAGGGAGCGAGAGAGCGCGGGTGAGAGAGAGAGGAGGATGAGGGGGTGAGAGAGAGTGTGAGAGAGATGGGTTTTAGAGTGAGGGGGTGGTTTGAGAGAGCGAGAGAGCGGGTGAGAGAGAGAGAGAGGAGAATGAGGGGGGTGAGAGAGAGTGTTGAGAGAGCGAGAGGACGATGAGAGGGTGAGAGAGGGTGAGTGAGAGGGGTTTTAGTGAGAGAGGGGGTTTGATAGAGCCTGAGAGTGCGGGTGAGAGAGAGAAGGATGAGGGGGGTGAGAGAGAGAGTGTGAGAGAGAGGGGTTTTAGAGAGAGGGGGGTTTGAGAGAGCGGGAGAGGGAGAGAGGAGGATGAGGGGGTGAGAGAGAGTGTGTGAGAGAGAGAGAGGACGATGAGGGGGTGAGATAGGGTGTGAGAGATGGGTTTAGAGAGAGAGGAGGTTTGAGAGAGCGAGAGAGAGTGGGTGAGAGAGAGAGGAGGAGGAGGGGGGTGAGAGAGAGAGAGGGTGAGAGAGAGGCGTTGCGAGAGAGAGGGGGTTTGAGAGAGCGGGTGAGAGAGAGAGAGGAGGATGAGGGCAGTGAGTGAGAGAGGGTGAGAGAGAGAGAGGAGGATGAGGGGGGTGAGAGTGAGAGGGTGAGAGAGATGGGTTGAGAGAGAGAGGGAGTTTGAGAGAGCGAGAGAGAACAGGTGAGGGAGAGAGAGCAGGATGAGGGGGATGAGAGAGAGAGGGTGAGAGAGAGGGTTTTGGAGAGAGAGGGGTTTGAGAGAGCGGGAGAGAGCGGGTGAGAGTGAGAGAGGAGGATGACGGGAGTGAGAGAGAGAGGGTGAGAGAGAGGGGTTGAGAGAGAGAGGGTGAGAGAGAGGGGTTGAGACAGAGAGGGGGTTTAAGAGAGCGGGTGAGAGAGAGGGAGGAGGATGAGGGGGGTGAAAGAGAGAGAGGGTGAGAGTGAGGGGTTGAGAGAGAAGGGGTTTAAGAGAGCGAGACAGAGCGGGTGAGAGAGAGAGAGGAGGATGAGAGCGGTGGGAGAGAGAGAGGGTGAGAGAGAGTGGTTGAGAGAGAGAGAGGGGAGGATGAGGGGAGTGAGAGAGAGAGAGGGGGTGTGAGTGAGCGAGAGAGAGCGGGTGAGATAGAGAGAGGAGGATGAGGGGGGTGAGAAAGAGAGGGTGAGCAGGAGGGATTGCGAGAGAGAGAGAGGGGAGGATGAGGGGAGTGAGAGAGAGAGGGTGAGAGAGGTGGGTTGAGAGAGAGAGGAGCTTTGAGAGAACGCGAGAGAGCTGGTGAGAGAGAGAGAGGAGGATGAGGGGGGAGAAAGAGAGGGTGAGGTAGAGGGGTTTTAGAGAGAGAGGGGGTTTGAGAGAGCGAGAGAGAGCAGGTGAGAGAGAGAGGAGGATGAGGGGGTGAGATAGAGAGGGTGAGATAGAGGGGTTGTAGAGAGAGAGGGGGTTTGAGAGAGTGAGAGAGAGCGGGCGAGAAAGAGGAGGATGAGGGGGTGAGAGAGAGAGGGTGAGAGAGAGAGGAGGATGAGGGGGTTGAGAGAGAGAGGGTGAGAGAGAAGGGGTTTAGAGAGAGAGGGTGTTTGAGAGAGTGAGAGAGAACGGGTGAGAGAGAGAGAGAGAGGAGGGTGACGGGGTGTGAGAGAGAGGTTGAGAGAGGGGGTTTGAGAGAGAGAGGGGATTTGAGAGAGCGAGAGAGAGCAGGTGAGAGAGAGTGAGGAGGATGAGGGGGGTGAGAGAGCGAGGGTGAGAGCGACGGGTTGAGAGAGAGGGGGTTTGAGAGTACGAGCGAGAGTGGGTGAGAGAGAGAGAGGAGGATGAGGGTGTTGAGAGAGTGAGAGACTGTGAGAGACAGAGAGGTTTTAGAGAGAGAGGGGATTTGAGAGAGCGGGTGAGAGAGAGAGAGGAGGATGAGCGGGATGAGAGAGAGAGAGGGTGCGAGAGAGGGGTTGAGAGAGAGGGGGTTTGAAAGAGCGAGACAGCGGGTGAGAGAGGGGGAGGAGGATGAGGGCTGTGAGAGAGAGAGTGTGTGCGAGAGAGAGGAGGAGGATGGGGGTGAGAGACAGAGGGTCAGAGAGAGGGGTTTTGGAGAGAGAAAGGATTTGAGAGAACGAGAGAGAGTGGGTGAGAGAGAGGAGGATGAGGGGCGTGAGAGAGAGGATTGAGAGATAGGGGTTGAGAGAGAGGGGTTTCAGAGACAGAGGGAATTTGAGAGAGCGAGAGAGAGCGGGTGAGAGAGAGAGAGAGGAGGAAGAGTGCAGTGAGTGAGAGAGGGTGAGAGAGAGAGTGGAGGATGAGGGGGTGAGAGTGAGAGGGTGAGAGAGAGGGGTTTTAGAGAGAGAGGGGGTTTGAGAGAGAGCGGGTGAGAGAGAGGAGGATGAGGGGCGTGAGAGAGAGAGGGTGAGAGAGATGGGTTGAGAGAGAGAGGGAGTTTGAGAGAGCGAGAGAGAACAGGTGAGGGAGAGAGAGCAGGATGAGGGGGTGAGAGAGAGAGGGTGAGAGAGAGGGTTTTAGAGAGAGAGGGGGGTTGAGAGAGCGGGAGAGAGCGGGTGAGAGTGAGAGAGGAGGATGAGGGGAGTGAGAGAGAGAGGGTGAGAGAGAGGGGTTGAGAGAGAGAGGGAGTTTAAGAGAGCGGGTGAGAGAGAGGGAGGAGGATGAGGGGGGTGAAAGAGAGAGAGGGTGAGAGTGAGGGGTTGAGAGAGAGGGGGTTTGAGAGAGCGAGACAGAACGGGTGAGAGAGAGAGAGGAGGATGAGAGCGGTGGGAGAGAGAGAGGGTGAGAGAGAGTGGTTGAGAGAGAGAGAGAAGGGAGGATGAGGGGAGTGAGAGAGAGAGAGGGGGTGTTTGAGAGCGAGAGAGAGCGGGTGAGAGAGAGAGGAGGATGAGGGGGGTGAGAAAGAGAGGGTGAGCGAGAGGGGTTGCGAGAGAGAGAGAGGGGAGGATGAGGGGAGTGAGAGAGAGAGAAGGTGAGAGAGGTGGGTTGAGAGAGAGAGGAGCTTTGAGAGAACGCGAGAGAGCTGGTGAGAGAGAGCGAGGAGGATGAGGGGGTGAGAGAGAGAGGGTGAGAGAGAGGGGTTTTAGAGAGAGAGGGGGTTTGAGAGAGCGAGAGAGAGCGGGTGAGAGAGAGAGAGGAGGATGAGGGGGGAGAGAGAGAGGGTGAGGTAGAGGGGTTTTAGAGAGAGAGGGGGTTTGAGAGAGCGAGAGAGAGCAGGTGAGAGAGAGTGGAGGATGAGGGGGGTGAGATAGAGAGGGTGAGATAGAGGGGTTTTAGAGAGAGAGGGGGTTTGATAGAGTGAGAGAGAGCGGGTGAGAAAGAGGAGGATGAGGGGGTGAGAGAGAGAGGGTGAGAGAGGAGGATGAGGGGGTTGAGAGAGAGAGAGTGAGAGAGAACGGGTGAGAGAGAGAGAGAGAAGGACGACGGGGGTGTGAGAGAGAGGTTGAGAGAGGGGGTTTGAGAGAGAGAGGGGGCTTGAGAGAGCGAGAGAGAGCGGGTGAGAGAGAGTGAGGAGGATGAGGGGGGTGAGAGAGAGAGGGTGAGAGCGACGGGTTGAGAGAGTGGGGGTTTGAGAGTACGAGAGAGAGTGGGTGTGAGAGAGAGAGAGGAGGATGAGGGTGTTGAGACAGTGAGAGAGTGAGAGAGTGTGAGAGACAGAGAGGTTTTAGAGAGAGAGGGGATTTGAGAGAGCGGGTGAGAGAGAGGAGGATGAGCGGGATGAGAGAGAGAGAGGGTGCGAGAGAGGGGTTGAGAGAGAGGGGGTTTGATAGAGAGAGAGCTGGTGAGAGAGGGGGAGGAGGATGAGGGCGGTGAGAGAGAGAGTGTGAGAGAGAGAGGAGGCGGATGGGGGTGAGAGACAGAGGGTCAGAGAGAGGGGTTTTGGAGAGAGAGAGGGTTTGAGAGAACGAGCGAGAGTGGGTGAGAGAGAGGAGGATGAGGGGCGTGAGAGAGAGAGGTGAGAGAGAGGGGTTGAGAGAGAGGGGTTTTAGAGACAGAGGGAATTTGAGAGAGAGAGAGAGAGCGGGTGAGAGAGAGAGAGGAGGATGAGGGCAGTGAGTGAGAGAGGGTGATAGCGAGAGAGGAGGATGAGGGGGGTGAGAGAGAGGGTTTGAGAGAGAGAGGGAGTTTGAGAGAGCGAGAGAGAGCGGGTGATAGAGAGGAGGATGAGGGGGGTGAGAGGGAGAGGGTGAGAGAGAGGGGTTTTAGAGAGAGAGGGGGTTTGAGAGAGCGAGAGAGAGCGGGTGAGAGATCGGGAGGAGGATGAGGGGGTGGGAGAGAGAGAGGGTGAGAGAAAGGGGTTGAGAGAGAGAGGGGGGGTTTGAGAGAGCGAGTGAGAGAGGATGAGAGAGAGAGGAGGATGATGGGGTGAGAGAGGGTGTGAGAAAAGGTGTTTGAGAGAGCAACAGAGAGCGGGTGAGAGAGAGGGAGGAGAATGCGGGGGTGAGAGAGAGAGGGTGAGAGAGAGGGGTTGAGAGAGAGAGGGCGTTTGAGAGAGCGAGAGAGAGCGGGTGAGAGAAAGAGAGGAGGATGAGGGGCGTAAGAGAGAGAGGGTGAGAGAGAGGGGTTTTAGAGAGCGAGGTGGTTTGAGAGAGCGAGAGAGAGCGGGTGAGAGAGAGAGGAGGATGAGGGGTGTGTGAGAGAGAGAGGGTGAGAGAGAGGGGTTTAGAGAGAGGGGGGGTTTCAGAGAGCGAGAGAGAGCGGGTGAGAGAGAGAGAAGACGATGACGGGGGTGAGAGAGAGGGGTTAGAGAGACAGACAGGATTTGAGAGAGCGAGAGAGAGCGGGTGAGAGAGAGAGAGGAGGATGAAACGGGTGAGAGAGAGAGGGTGTGAGAGAGGGGTTTTAGAGAGCGAGGGGGTGTGAGAGAGTGAGTGAGAGCGTGTGAGAGAGATAGTGGAGTATAAGGGGGGTAAGAGACAGAGGGTGAGAGATAGCGGTTTTAGAGAGAGAGGGGTTTGAGAGAGCTGGTGAGAGAGAGGGAGGAGGATGAGGGGGTGAGAGAGAGAGGGTGAGAAAGAGGGGGTTTAGAGAGAGAGGGTGTTTGAGAGAGCGAGAGAGAGCGGGTGAGAGAGAGAGAGGAGGAGGAGGGGGTGATAGAGAGAGGGTGAGAAAGAGGGGTTGAGAGAGAGAGGGGGTTTGAGGGAGCGAGTGAGAGAGAGAGAGGAGGATGAGGGGGTGAGAGGGAGGGGGGTTATAGAGAGAGACGGGGTTTGAGAGAGCGAGAGAGAGCGGTGAGAGAGAGAGAGGAGGATGAGACGGGTGAGAGAGAGAGAGAGGGGTTTTAGAGAGAGAAGGGTTTTTGAGAGGGTGAGAGAGATTGAGGAGGATGGGGGGGTGAGAGACAGAGGGAGAGAGATAAGGGTTTTAGAGAGAGAGGGGGTTTGAGAGAGCGAGAGAGAGCGGGTGAGAGAGCGGGAGGAGGATGAGGGGATGAGAGAGAGAGAGGGTGAGAGAGAGGGGTTGAGAGAGAGAGGGGGTTTGAGAGAGCGAGTGAGAGCGGGTGAGAGAGAGAGAGAGAGGAGGATGGGGGGGTGAGAGAGGATGTGAGAGAAGGTGTTTGAGAGGGCAAGAGAGAGCGGGTGAGAGAGAGTGATGAGAATGGGGGGTGAGAGAGAGAGGGTGAGAGAGAGGGGTTGAGAGAGAGAGGGGGTTTGAGAGAGCGAGAGAGAGCGGGTGAGAGAGAGAGAGAGGAGGATGAGAGGGTGAGAGAGAGAGGGTGAGAGAGAGGGGTTGAGAGAGAGAGGGGGTTTCAGAGAGCGAGAGAGAGCGGGTGAGAGAGAGTGATGAGAATGGGGGGTGAGAGAGAGAGGGTGAGAGAGAGGGGTTGAGAGAGAGAGGGGGTTTGAGAGAGCGAGAGAGAGCGGGTGAGAGAGAGAGAGAGGAGGAGGAGGGGGGTGAGAGAGAGAGGTGAGAGAGAGGGGTTTAGAGAGAGAGGGGGTTTGAGAGAGCGAGAGAGAGCGGGTGAGAGAGAGAGAGTATGATGAGGGGGATGAGAGAGAGAGGGTGAGAGAGCGGGTGAGAGAGAGAGAGAAGAGGATGAGGGGGGTGAGAGAGAGGGTGAGAGAGAGGGGTTATATAGAGAGAGGGGGGTTGAGAGAGTGAGAGAGAGCGGGTGAGAGAGATAGTGGAGGATGTGGGGGGTTAGAGACAGAGGGTGAGAGATAGGGGTTTTAGAGAGAGGGGGTTTGAGAGAGGTGGTGAGAGAGAGAGGTGGATGAGGGGGGTGTGAGAGAGAGAGGGTGAGAGAAAGGGGGTTTAGAGAGCGAAGGGGTTTGAGATAGCAAGAGAGAGCGGGTGAGAGAGAGGAGGAGGGGGTTGATAGAGAGAGTGTGAGAGAGGGGTTGAGAGAGAGAGGGGGTTTGAGAGAGTGAGAAAGAGCGGGTGAGAGAGGGGGAGAAGGATGAGGGCGGTGAGAGAGAGAGGGTGAGTTAGAGAGAGGAGGATCAGGGGGGTGAGAGAGAGATGGTGAGAGAGAGGGGTTTTGGAGAGAGCGAGAGAGAGCGGGTGATAGAGAGAGAGGAGGATGAGGGGGGCTGAGAGAGAGGGGTTGAGAGAGAGAGGGAGTTTGAGAGAGCGATAGAGAGCGGGTGATAGAGAGAGA